>NC_042615.1:508261370-508354532 GCF_901001135.1 Rhinatrema bivittatum | reverse complement strand
TACAGTCTGGAACTGGAAGTCCAAGAATGGAGCGGAATTCAGCAACGAGGAAACTCCTTGCTAACTCGTTGAAGCGTAGGGCCAGCCAGCTTAAGTACCACAGGTAGATGACGTCATCCAGAGGGGACACCCCTGAGGTTACCGCCATGACATGTACAAAGGTGGCCCATGCGTGCGCGCGACTAGGTAACTCCTGATTCAAGATGGCAGTCAGCAGCACCCACACCGTCCCGGGAATGCCAGGGTGGTCGGCGGTGGTTGACGGAGGTCGCCGCTCTTCCAGGAAATGAAAAGGCAGAAAAGAAAGAGGTGAGCATTAGTGGTCGCAGCTGTCTGCGACCGACGGGCATAACAATAAAACAATACATCAATTATGTAAAATAACTCCTAAAACAAATAAGAGTGAAACTGTTATTTTTCTGCCCTTATGTCATGCTTTACTTGAATCCCAAAAATGAAACCTATCAATGTCAAATAAAGTAAGCCAGCTACTGCATTTTTTAGAGCTGTCTTAACTTCAAATATTGTTTTTCTATCTGAAGTCTTTGATAGGGAGTTCCAGAGAACCGAGACCAATACTTTCTTATGGAGGGTGCATATTAAAAACCTTATGTTTCTGACCTTAAATGCCTGCCAGGAATATATCTGTGCACTTTTTCAGAGAGATAGTTAGGGACCTACCCTGACCCTCAACATATGATGTGAAACCTAGATCTAAAAGAAGCTGGAAGCCAATGGACCCTCAAGTGAATTGGCGACACATGGTCCCTCATCCCACATTCAGAAATCGGCTGCATTCTGAACCATCTGCTTTCCTCTAAGGCTACTCAGAGACAGCCCTACAAACAAGGGCTTGCATAGTCCACTGCAGTTAATACCAATGACTGGACCACAGTTTGCAATTGTTGACTAGCCAGTAATAGTTTCAAAGAAGGAACAAGTCTGAGCAATATGACTCTCAAAATTTAAGCTAATAATCCAAATGACCCCAGAACTTTGCCTCCGGTATCAATGGCAAGACCTTTCCATCTAAAACTATCTGAAGATTCAGTGAGATACCACTAGCCTTAATAATTACCAAGATTTCTATTTTAGAGGCATTCAATGATAAGCAGTTTTGATGAAGTTACCCAATAGCACATTTAAAATACATTGGAGAAAATATTTTTTCACTCGGTGCACAGTTAAGCTCTGGAATACCAGAGAATGTGGTAAAGGCAGCTAGCGTGTCAGTTTAAAAAAAGTTTTGGGGAAACAAGAGATTGGGGGGGGGGGGGGGGTAGAAGGTTAAGAGTGGTTGTTTTATATGTTAATGAATGTTCATATTGTCTTGGAACATGATTATTTGTATGTAGGTGGCAGGGAGTAGCAGAAACCATATTCATTGTCACTATTAATTTTGCAAGTTAACTTTTCTTGTTAATTCTAAGATATGGCTTTGTAAATGTTATTATATTTTGAATTTCAATAAACAGATTTAAATATAAAAAAAAAGGTTTGGAGAGGTTTATGGAGGAAGCATCTGTACACTGTTATTGACCAGATATACTTGGGGAAAGCTACTCCTTATTCCTGGGCATAAGCACATGGGATCTATAGCATCTACTGTTTGGGATCTTGCCAGGTACTTGTGACCTGGATTAGCCACTGTGGGAAACAGGATCCTGGGCTTGATGACCCAGTATAGCAATTCTTATAAGTCATGCAGGTTTGAATTCTCCCAGACAGGCATTTATGGTTCACACAGAATCAGTCCTGATCTTGTCAAAAGAACAATCTATATAAATAAAAATGTTAAATAGTTTGGACAAAATCGCTAATCTCAGAAACCACTGAACCGATTGCTTTCAAATTTGGACACAACCTTCATTTCGCATACAGGAAGGTTCTTCTGTACTTACATTACAGATATGTCACACCTGTGACAGGTAAAATAGGTTTAAAGATTTTTTCGAGAAAAAACAACATCTGCTGGACGTAAGCGCCATCTGTTACACCTTACACTAACACACGCTACAAATCATTTCGCCAGTCCAGGTCCACGTTTCACTTCCATTTTAACACATTTGCGCACTTTTTCGCCGGAAGATAACTATTTCCTTTACAGATAAAATACACTCACCACCCTCCTCACACCCCCCACACACATGCCAAATTGATTTACTTCCCACAGCCTCCCAAGACACACAAAACCACCCTCCTCACCCCCCTCCCCCCACACACACACATGCCAAATTTATTTACTTCCCAGGCCCTCACAACACACACAAACCTGACAGAAGTCCGGGAGGCTCCAGCGGGGGGCCAGAACCGGTCCGGGATGCATCTCCTGCACTACGGCCGTCGGCTGCCAGCAATCAACATGGCGCCGACGGCCCTTTCCCTTACTATGCCACTCGGGGACACCAATGGTGGCAGTAGCCCATGTGACATAGTAAGGGTGAGGGCCCCTCGGCGCCATTTTCAGGACTGGCAGCCGGCGGCCCTTTGCCCTTACTATGTCAGAGGACCTACCGCTGCCATTGCTCCACCCCACTGACATAGTAAGGGTAAAGGGCCATCTGAACCCATTTCAGTGCTCGCAGCCGACGGACCAACGCTAATACATCGCTCCCGGACCGCTCCTGAACGCCCGCTCCACCGACTGACATTTTTATCAGGTCTCGGGGGGTCTGGAGGGTGGGGGGGTGGTAATGAATTTATTGCGAACATCTTGGGGAGGGGTCACGAGGGGGGCAGGTTTCATTCATTCGGCAACTCTGGGGGGGCAGGGGGGGGGCTACTGTTTTTCACATGGCTGGGGGAGGGGGGGCAGGAGAGTGTGGGGTGGTTAGTTTAAGAGAACGTTTCTCATAGGGTTGTTTTTTGGGGGAAGGGGGAGGTTCACACACATACACTAAACTTGCACGATCTCGGGAACGCAACAAAATAGCCCTCCCCAGACTACAAAACAAATTTGGGAGTGCAAATTTGGTTAGGCACTCCCCTATTTGGCTACATAACTTGCACAGACGCCCAGGGACAGACCACATGTAGCACCAACAATTTTAATTTCCCAGGTCTTGGGTGGGGGGTTATTTTGATTTAAAGGGTTGGGATTGGGGGTTGTTTTTTTTGGGTGGGGGGGTTCCCACAGAAATAGAAAGACAAAAGTTTTCTGATCTGAAGGGTAGGCAGTAGGCGGGGGGAGGTGACAGTGAGGGGAGGGAGAATGAAGGGGGGGTGAGTGTCAGGGGAGGGAGAATGAGGGGAAAGGTGAGTGTGAGGGGAGAGAGTTGGAGTGGGGACAGGGGAGGGAAGGGGGGGGTGAGTGACCAAGGGGGAGGAGGATGAGTGACTGAGGGAAATGGGGAAGGGGGAGGGAGGGAAAAGAACCTGACTCTGCCACTGCAACGCGTGGTGGGGTACCGCTAGTGTATCTATAAATCATCTGCATAGCATAATGCCTGGAAGCCAAATCCCAATGTTGGTCCTCCGATAGTGGAAGGATTCGGGGTAGGCCTATTTGTGTGTGGGTGGAAGGGATGTCAAACTAAGGATGGGGATTTGGCATGTTTAAGTCCCAAGTGGTTTCCCACTATGTAAAACAGAGGGACTAGGACTGTAGGAGTGGATCTTCTGTGATACTCTAGATGACACTTGCTACTTCTGTCTTTGGCAGAGTTCGAGGAGAGGCCAGAGCGACCGGAGAGGCCTGAACGACCAGAGCGACCGGAGAGGCCTGAACGACCAGAGCGACCGGAGAGGCCTGAGCGACCGGAGCGACCAGAGAGGCCTGAGCGACCAGAGAGGCCTGAGCGACCGGAGAGGCCTGAACGACCGGAGCGACCAGAGAGGCTGGAGCGGCCGGAGCGACCAGAGAGGCTGGAGCGGCCGGAGCGGCCCGAGCGACCAGAAAGGCTTGAGAGATTCGAGAGACTGGAGCGATTGGAGCGACCGGAAAGGCCTGAAAGACTCGAGAGACTGGAGCGACCGGAGAGGCCTGAGAGACTGGAGCGGTCCTATGAGAAGCCACAGCGAGAGGAAGTAAGAGAGAGGCGCATCCATCGGCGGGAGGAAGCAGCACCATATCCAAAGGGGAAGAAAGGTACGTGTCGGTGGAAAACAGTGTGAGCAAGCTAGGAGAGTCAGTAACTTGTTGGGCTGAGCTAGAGGCATTGCAGGCTGGGTGGGAATGTTAATATTGGGGGGGAAAGTGAAATTAAAATATTTTCTTTAAAAAATATTGCTTGCAGGGAGCAGAAAAGATGAAGAACTGGATCCCATGGACCCGAGTGCTTATTCAGATGCTCCACGGTATGTCTCTCACTTGATTGTCATGATGTGTATGCATAATTTATTGCCCAGGGATACAGAGCCTTTTACCTCAAGGTCACTGGTTTCAGGGGACTGGATGGGCTTAGGGGATTGGCACAGAGATATAGAGCCTGTCACCTCTAGGTCACTGGTTTCAGGGGCCTGGTACAAGGATACAGAGCTTGCCACTCTTACTGAAATGCTTCATTCAGTGAGCAACTGTTGTGTGTCCTCTTAGAAGCATTTTGCTAGTGTGAGAGTGCCTATTGACTGTCTATCCATCTGTCCATTTATATGCATGCTTGGGCTGAAAACAGGTTTGGAGGAAATTCAGCACTAAAAGTTTAAGGTAATTGTGATATTAATTCAGATTGGTCCCACATTACAACAGTTTTCATGTAGATCCATGGTGCCGAATTGGGTGCTCCTAAATCCCTGCAGAAAGAGGAGGGATCAATCAGGTCAGCCCTGCACTCACCAAGAATTCCAATCTCTCTAACCTGTCCCCCGGCAACCCAATGGATTAAAAAAAAAAGCTGCTGGCACCCGCAGACATCTGCCTCCTACCCTGGTAGCCCAAGAGAGGAAAGAAATGGCCACAGTCATCCTTCTCCCACTCAGACCACCACTTCCCTGCAGCCTATGCTGTGCTCAGCCAGCAGTGGGGTTATGCTCTTACTGCCTGCTTTCTCCAAAGCATCCTTATCACTGCTGCTGCCTGTAGTGAGTGCTAGTTTACAGCCAAAGAATGGACCGGTTTGTTTCTGAATGGGAATTGGTCCATTCTTTTGAAGGTGAAGTGCAGAGCAGTGGAAATGGGGCTTTGGACTAGGAAGGAGGTAAGAGCATATCTGCATCTGCTGGCTAAATACTATGGCATTCTGAATAGACTCTGGGAAGGGGGAAGCAGTGATCAGAGTGGGAGTAGGGAATGTGGGTATCTTTTTTTCTTTTTTTCCTTTGATCTGATTGAGATAAATGGGGTCAAGAGGGGCAGGAAGCTGTGACTTGTACCAGGTATGATGCGAGGGTAGGGGATTGCAGTGTCTTATTGTGCTGACTGTTGAAGAGGAGACTGGAGCTGAGCAGCTGACAGAGCCTTTCCCACCAGCCACCAAAGACGAGTTGGGAGTGTGGTGGCTGCTGGAGTCCATCCTGCATTCTCCCAGGCCACCGAAGTGTGGGAGTGTGGTTGCTGTAAGGGGAGGCTGGAAACCCAAGTATTGAAGGTTGAAGAGTACGGATGGAGGCGGGGAAGGAGTAGAGGTCAAAGGGAAGGAAGGGTTTGATGGTGGGGAAGAAATGAAAGGGGAGGGATGGGGAGAAGTGGTAAATGTACCTTTGTGCCATGGCATGTCCTAACTTGTCTTTATTTTGTCCTTTTATCAGGGGCACATGGTCCACAGGGCTACCAAAGAGAAATGAGGCCAAGACTGGCGCAGACACCACAGCTGCTGGTCCCCTGTTTCAGCAACGGCCATATCCAAGCCCTGGGGCCGTCCTCCGTGCCAATGCGAAGCTTCGAGGGCCAAGCAGCAAGAGTGACAGCTCCATGCCCCACTCCTCAATATTATGTTGTGTTGTGGTTTTGTTTTTATTCTTGTAGGTATTTTTACACTATTTGGTATTCCTGAATTGGAATAAAAATGTGTTGAAAGTACTATCCTAGCTTTCTTGTCCTTGGATTTGTTTCTTAAATAAAGACTTAAATATATATATATATTTTTTTTTTTAGTACTGTGCAGCCTTCTTAGAAAATAACTCTATTGTGTCTGCTGCACCAAAGGCGCTAGGTGAAGAACTACATCAGCACTGGCTGCTTCTGGCTATAAGGTTGCGGGCTGGTGGCTAGAGCATGGCAACCCACGGGGAAGCAGTTTCCTGCAGGCCATTCATTGGCATACTTGAGAAGTCTCCAGATTTAGCCTGGAATTCTAAAGCAATTGCCAGGTCTCCAGGCCAATACCAGAAGATTCTGGGTAGGCTGCAGAAGTGGCAGGGCTGGATTTAAGATGACGGTGCCCATAAGCAGAGGATTTAAGGCAAAGGGTTCCCTTATTCCCTACCCCTTGAAAAGCAGAGAGCAGCCAAGGGGAGTCCCAGGTTTTGAGCACTTTCATAAATTTGATGCCCAAGGCATGTGCCTACGTCGCTTATTCCTAAATCCAGCCCTGGGAAGTGGGCCTGTGCGGCCCTGGAAGAAGTCACCTGAGCTGTGCGGCCAGGAGAAGGGTCTGGCTGCACATCGTAATAAGAGGCAATAATAGCATCTGCCAGTGCAGCTAGAAGAAGAAGGAGGTCTCCTGTTGGTTGCGTGGACCTGGAGTAGGCTGCTGTCCCAAAGAAGAAGGCGGAAACTGCTGATGCCCTGCAGGCTCAGAGGAGAAAGAGGCTGCTCTTCCTGGTGGGTTCAGGGTGTGGATAGGGTTGCCAACTTTCAACTGTCAAATTTCTGAACATTTGGAGATAGTTTAGTATCTTTGCTGATGGAGTTTTGCAGATATACTTCTCAAAGACTCATTAGAAAAACACAAACATAAAATATACAGTAATAGCATATAAGCCTGCCCAGTTTACTTGCTGCTCAGTGCCAAGGATCCCAATTGTTCTCTTAATTTCTCCTCACTTCTTTGTAATTACTGATTCTCTGTACTTGTCCCTTGCTTTCTTGAATTGTTATTGTTTCTGCCTGTATTGGTTCCACTGGGAGGCTGCTCCATGCATCCATCACCCTTTCTGGGAAGAAATATTTTCCCATGTTACTTCTGAGCCTACCCCTTTGGAACCTAATATTCTGACCACTAGCTGTCAAACTTAACTCCAAAAAAGGTTTGCTTTTACCAGTCCAGGAGCCAAACTACTGTTTTGCTAATTTTTTTAGGCTTTTGATTAAATCATGGGCTGGTCTAAGCAAAGTGACACAAAATAAATGTATTCAACGCATATCGAATAGAGCGCAGCTACCAAAGCATACACTGTATTGTACAATCACGGGGTGATTCAGATGGTAGCCTGCAGCTGGAGGGCTAAAATCGGGACATTTCAAAACATTTTAGCTTTCCCTTGTTAGTACAGTAGCCTAAAAAATCTCTATAGTCCAGAAAAAAATCATGACAGTTGGCAACCCTATGGGGGGAGAGAACGAGTGCATGTGTATGTGGGAGACAGATGTGAGTGGACGGTTATGTGTGTGGGGAGAGAAAAGTGAGTGAGCATAAGTGTGGGAGAAGAAGAGGAATTGAGAATGAGCATGTTAGTATGTCATAGAGTATATGCGTAAGTGAAGTTCTGTGCACATACCACCACCAACCCACAATCTCGGGATGAAGGACATTTTTTGATTGCCAAGTTATGAATATTGGGCTGGGTTAAAGGATGGAGGAAAAAAAAAACAAAAAACTACAGTTAGCAGCATCCCTTAAGCGAAAGCTGTGAGGAGATAGGGTACGGCAGCTGGAAACTAAAGCTCACACCATGCTTGAAAAACCAGCGTTGAAGAGAAAAGGATTCAGAATTACAGCGTCCAGCATGCCTAGTTGTGGCGAATACTCAGAAGCCTGAAGAGAGAATTAAAAGTACCGTTCCCAGCATTCCCTGATAAGAGTTGAGCGGTGGTGTGAAAAGCGATAAAAACGATCCCGGCAATCCCCGAGAAAAGAGCCACGATAAATGATTCCAAACTACATTCCCGGCATACCAATGGAAACGGCATTGAACGGGAAAGGCTCTACTAGCAACTACATTTTCCAGCATGCTTGTCCAACCACTGCCTTGGAGTGTATAACGCAGAACCCCGCTGCCTGCCGGGACTTGTAGTATTTAAAAGAAATCCAAAAAGATGTTTTTCTCCATCATTCCCAACATTCCTTCGCGATTCCACACTAAAAGATGCCGGTCGTGAGGCTGCCCCCAGTACGGTTATTGGACGATTTTCTGTTAAATTTGGCCCGATTCTCCCTTCCCGTAATGGCAGACCTGCAACGTTGGAACAACCGCGTGATCAACAACCTGCTCTATTACCAGAGCAACTACGCCTTGGTGCTGTTCGTGCTGCTTATGTTAGGGGGGTGAGCGGAACGGCTTTCCATTTAGAGGAGGAGTTGACAAAGAGGGAGGGGAACTGGTCTACCAGAGGAGGAGGAGCTATGAGAGAAGGAGGGGAGCCATTCTACCTGAAGAGGAGGGTCTAAGAGGGGGAGGGAGGGGCTGAAACATGGGGAATATTTCTCTTTTGGGGAGGTGGTCATGGAAATAGGTGTAGGGGAGCTGCTTTCTTTTGGGAGTAGAGAGTGACAGAAGGAGGGAGGGGATTAGCAGGAAGTGATGAAGGATTTGGAGAGAATATTTAAGGTTTACCAATTCTTCAGGAATTAAAGAGTAACCTCCAAGACATAGCTGCAAGCAACCTGCAGAAAATCACAGACAATAATACAAACTGCTTGGATATGATATTCTTGCAGATTATAATTCAGCTAGTACTTGCAAATCAGGATTTAAGGAGAAAGACAATCGGGCCGATACAGAAAACTTCACGATCCAGTAAATAAATTTATGTAAATGAGGGCCCGCGATAAAAGGAGGCGCTAGGGACACTAGCACGTCCCTAGCGCCTCCTTTTTGACAGAAACGACGGCTGTCAGCGGGTTTGACAGACAACGCTCAATTTTACCGGCGTCGGTTCTCAAACCCGCTGACAGCCACGGTTCGGAAAACGGATGCTGGCTAAATTGAACATCCGTCTTCCAACCCGCGAGCCGCAGGTAGATTTTTAATTTTTGATTTTTAAAATTTTGGGGCCTCCGACTTAATATCGCTATGATATTAAGTCGGAGGGTGTACAGAAAAGCAATTTTTTTCTGCTTTTCTGTACACTTCCCCGGTGACAACCGAAATTAATGCCAGCCTTTGGCAGGCGTTAATTTCTGAAATGTGCAGGCACTATTAGTTTTGGGGGGTGCACCTCCCAAACGCGGGCTAACAGTGCGCTCCTCTGGAGCGTATTTTACTATATCGGCCCGATATGAGCAAAGGCACTCAGCTATAGACTTAACTTTTATAATGTGTATGCTACAATATTTATGCATTCCACAAAATCACAGATGGGCCATGGCCAAGGGTAGCAACTGGATGGGTGCACTTAATTGGATGTATAGCTCTTCCTCTCTGTGCTAATCAGTTGGCGGTAGGAGAGTGGCGGTTCCTTGGGCCACATCCATCTTTGCCACCTGGGGCCAACTGAAGTTTTAACCATTTACCCCCCACACAGTTCAAACTATGAGGTATACCCCAGATGGCAGGAAAGGAGGATGTGGTCTGAGGCCAATGTGCTCTTTACTTGCATACCAGCTTGGACTCTCGCCAAGAAGATTGGCAAGGAAAAGAGGGTGGGTGTGAATCGGCGGGGCAGAGTTGAGAAGTGGTGAATTGGTGGAGGGGAACAGTTAGGTGTGAGAGAAGGAATAGCTGAGGTGCATGCGGAAGAGGGGTCTGGTGGC
Organism: Rhinatrema bivittatum; assembly: GCF_901001135.1. NCBI lineage: Eukaryota > Metazoa > Chordata > Amphibia > Gymnophiona > Rhinatrematidae > Rhinatrema > Rhinatrema bivittatum. The sequence continues at coordinate 508,344,741 of NC_042615.1, read as the reverse complement.
AGGGATAGTTGAGAGGGAATTTTCGGCAAGTATGGTGGATGTTTGTGAGAAAGGAGATAGGGAGTGGGATGGGTTTATGTATGTGAAAGAGAGGATGGAGTAGGTTTACATGTGTGGGGAGTGTGTGTCTGTGAGAGAGGGAATCTGCACCAGGTGGGCAGGGGAAATGAGGAAGGTCCCTTCCTCCATCTCCTTTTCTTCTCTGCTCGGGTCCATATCCCTCATCCCAAATCACCATGTCCCCCATCTCCTTTCCTCCCGATCTCGATCTTCTCTCCACTCCTCTGTCTTCCTGATATTCCTAATTTCCCACTCCATTGCTGGTCCTCCTCCCATCCTTTCTTGCAGAGATCACTAGGATCCTTTTTCCCCCAGCCAAAATAAAAAAAAAAAAAATTCCTAGACACATAAGAGGTCAGAAAAAGACTTTCATTTTGTAAAGCAAAATAATAATTTACATTCAATATGCAAATTTATGTTAATTTGCCACAGAATTGCTGCAGAATCTACTCCTGAGCTTTTTTTTTTTTTTTTTTTTTTTAGAAAAATTGAATGGACGTAACTAATACACACAAATTAAAAAAAAACATTAAAAACTAAATTAAACTCTTAACACTTTTGAAACTCTGATTTTCCCGTCGATAGCAGGGCTGTCTGTCAGGCCCGGGAAGGTGGAGCTTTCCAAAGCTGTTACACAGAGTTCAACTCTATGTGGCTGCACGTGAGTTCCCGCTCAGAAAAAACAGATTCTCCTCACTCGTGTTTTCTGCGCGCGGGACGCACGCAGAGCTTCTCATCTCCTCAGAAAAGTTCAAGAAAACAGATCACAATCTCATGGGATGAAGGAAGGTAAAGTGCCCAGGCCATCAGGGTTCAAAGCCTGTGCCTGTGGCAAAATCATGTCGCTTACAGATGGCCCCTCTGCTTGTTACGTGTGCCTGGCCCAGACCATGATCAGGCTATTTGCACGATCAGGCTTTGTGCAAAATGTCGCCCAGGGCAAGTCGCCAAAGGCAGACAGACAAGAAAGAAATTTAAGAAGAGCCCGAAGCTCCTAATGCTCCCCCTCGGAATCGCACTCTTCGCCGGGATCAGAGAAGCAGTTGAGGCCGATTCAAAAGAGGGCAGCCTTCCTAGGCCCTTCCTCCTCAGGCATGGGTGAGAGAGTAAAACGCCAGGAGCACACAAGCAGGGCCCTTCGCCAGAAAAAGCATCCGCACCTCAATCGACGCAGCCTCCGTGAGCGTCGGGTGCGGCGCACGACTCAAAATCCAGGGTCAGGTTCATGGATCCTTTGCAGAATCCTTTGCAAGATCATACTGGAGTGGGCGGCTCTTCATTCAATTCACCTCCAAGCGACTTACCTACCAGGAATTGTCAACACACGAGCGGACAGGTTGAGTCGTATTTTTCACCCACACGAATGGTCACTGCACCAACAGGCGGCAAACAAGATTTTCCGCCACTGGGGTGTGCCAGTCATAGACCTGTTCGCCGTAGACCAGAACAAGAAGGTAAGCAAGTTTGCTCACTGCGACACAGTCCTCACAGAATTGCACAGGATGCCTTTCTGATTCCTTGGAAAGGAGGGCTAATGCATGCCTTTCCATGATTCCTCTTCTCACTCGCACTATTCAGAAGTGCATACAGGACAAGGCAGACTTCATCATGATAGCACCAGCGTGGCCCAGGCAACCTTGGTACGCCTACCTACTCAATTTTTCCATAGACTACCCAATTCCACTCGAGGATCGCAGCGATCTACTGTCACAGGATCAGGGCTCTCTGCTATACCCTATGCACAAGACATTACACCCGACTGCATGGAGATTGAGCGGTCATTACTAGCAGAGATGGGGTTATCCCACACTGTACAAGATGTCATACTATCAGCCAAAAAGCCATCCACACGACGTAATTACCAGTTCAAATGAAAAGATACACTATGGGGCGGATTTTCATACTCCGCGAATAGGCCTACTTTTGTTTGCGCTCCAGGTGCAAACAAAAGTACGCTGGATTTTAGTAGATACGCGCGGAGCCGCGCGTATCTGCTAAAAACCTGGATCGGCGCGCGCAAGGCTATCGATTTTGTATAGCCGGCGCGCGCCGAGCCGCGCAGCCTACCCCCGTTCCCTCCGAGGCCGCTCCGAAATCGGAGCGGCCTCGGAGGGAACTTCCTTTTGCCCTCCCCTCACTTCCCCTCCCTTCCCCTACCTAACCCACCCACCACGGCCCTGTCTAAGCCCCCACCTTACCTTTGTCGGGGGGATTTACGCCTCCCAGAGGGAGGCGTAAATCCCCGCGCGCCAGCGGGCCTCTTGCGCGACGGGCCGTGACCTGGGGGCGGGTACGGAGGGCGTGGCCACGCCCCCGGACCGCCCCGGGCCGTAGCCATGCCCCCGTACCCGCCCCCAAAACGCTGCCGACACGCCCCGAAAACGCCGGATTTGGGCGGATTTAGGCGAGCAGGGCTCTTAAAATCCGCCCCTATGTGTTGTACACAGCATCGCTTTGACCCACGGCACTGCCCACCTGAAGACCTGTTAGAATACCTACACACACTCTATGCAGCGGGACTTGCAACAGCTTCCGTGTGAGTCATTGAGTGCTATTGCGGCCTTGCATGTCCTCCATAATGGTCAATCGATTTCCACGCACCCAATAGTTTCTCGATTCATGACGGGCCTAGCCACCTTGGACCTCCAGTTACGAAGCCAACAATTCCATGGGACTTGAACATCGTACTTGAACAGCTCATGTTATCTCCATTTGAACCTATGGACTCTTCACACATAAAATACCTTACGTGGAAAGTAGTCTTCTTTATAGCAGTTACTTCTGCATGGAGAGTCAGTGAAATTCAAGCATTAGTTCACTATAGTCCATATCTGGTATTCTACCACCATAAGTTGATTCTTCAAACGCACCCATCTTTCCTTCCGAAAGTGGTTTCGGCTTTCCACCTCAACCAATCTATTGAACTTCCAACATTTTTTCCAAGACCACATAGAAATGATAGAGAAAGATTGCTACACAAAGAGCTCTAGCTTACTACCAAAGCAGAACAAAAATTGATTCCAGACCCTCTCAACTTTTTCTCACATTTAACCCAAATGCTCCAGGTCAACCTGTAGCCAAGAGAACTATCTCCAGCTGGATTGTTCAGTGCATAAAAGTTTGATACGAAAAGAGAGGTTTACGACTCTCTTCCACACCAAACGCCCATCAGGTACGGGCGGTATCCACTTCAACTGCCCATCTAAGTCATGTTCCGCCAATCAACATATGGAAGGCGGCAACATGGTCCTCTCTACATACCTTTACAGCACATTACTGCCTGGACCAGCAATCAACAGAAGATGCCAAAGTGGGCAGGGCAGTACTCAATACCCTACAGAAATAAACTTCAACACCGGCTGTCCACAATCCAATGTCACGCTACTAATAAAAACAAAGAACAACACTTCCACAGCATGACCATTCAGCTTGGGACTCCCAAGACAGCATGGCTGATTCAGCCCTGCTATCGAGGGGAAAAAGCAAGTTTGCTTACTGTAAACGGTGTTTCCATAGATAGCAGGATGAATCAGTCATGCTGACCCGCCCACCTCCCTGGACAGCCAGGCACAGGAACATTAAATTAAGCTACTGCTATGTCACAGACTGAGGATAATCTGTTTTTCCTGCATGGGAACTCACGCGCAGCCGCACAGAGTTGAACTCTGTGTAACAGCTTTGGAAAGCTCCGCCTTCCTGGGCCTGACAGACAGCCCAAGACAGCATGGCTGATTCATCCTGCTATCTACGGAAACAATGTTTACGTTAAGCAAACTTGCTTTTATAGAATTGCCAGTGGTTTTCAAATTGTTTTGTTTATACAATATCTCAAACTTCTGGCCTGATGTACTAAAGGATATTTTCTATTTTGAGTACACAAGAAAAATGCTCCATAGTAATGATGGCAGATAAAGACCAAATGGTCCTCCAGTCTGCCCAGTAAGCTTCTTATAGTGTTGTAACTGCTGCTCCGTACAGGTTACGCCTATGCATTCCTTTCTTCATTACCATCCACGAACCTCTAGGGATCCACAGTGTTTATCCCATGCCCTGTTGTGGAGCGCTAGGAGAGCGGTCTCACTTACCAAGAGGTGTGTGTTCTTGGGCCACGGCTCGACCTTAGAGAAACTCCGAAGAGGTGCCGCGGTAGGTGAGGCATGCCCGAGCATGGGCTGGACGGGAGCGAGGCTGGACTGAAGACTGGATATACTGATCCTCCTCCGGACCTGCACGCTTCGGAAGACCAACAACGCAATGATGGTCTTATGAACAGTCCTCCGACTGTTCCAAGCCCTATCGGACCTGCCGCAGGGTACGGCAAGAAGTGGCAGGCCGGATGGAGGCCAGGGCAGCGAAGACCGGAACATGGAGACTCAGGGACGAGGTACTTGAATACACAGACGTAGACTTCAGGAACAAGACAAGTACTAGGATGCACAGACGTAGACTCAGGAATAGACGTAGACTCAGGAACGAGGTACTTGGATGCACAGACGTAGACTCAATAACAGACATAGACTCAGGAACGAGGTACTAGGCTTTCAGAAGACTCAGAACGAGGTACAAGGCTTTCAGAAGACTCAGGAACGAGGTACAAGGCTTGCATCATGAAGAGCTATTCAGCCCGCCCGTGGGACTGGTCGTGGACCAATACATGGCTTGCCGCGGGGTACCAGGCTTTCAGAAGACTCAGGAACAAGGTACAAGGCTTTCAGAAGACTCAGAAATGGGTACATGGCTTGCATCATGAAGCGCCCTACTCAGCCTGCCCGTGAGGCTGGTCGCGGACAACAACATAGCTTGCTGCGGGGTACCAGACTTTCAGAAGACTCAGGAACAAGGTACAAGGCTTTCAGAAGACTCAGGAACGAGGTACATGGCTTGCATCATGAAGCGCCCTACTCAGCCCGCCCGTGGGGCTGGTTTGCAGACCACGACATGGCTTGCCGAGGGGTACCAGGCTTTCAGAAGATTCAGGAACGAGGTACAAGGCTTTCAGAAGACTTAGGAACGAGGTACATGGCTTGCATCATGAAGCGCCCTACTCAGCCCGCCCGTGGGGCTGGTTGCGGACCACGACATGGCTTGCCAGGGGTTTAGGACAACTGAAGAGGAACACGGATAACAGGATCAGGGAGAAACAACATCTGGACTGGAACATGGATACTGGATCAGGAGACAGACCTTAGACTTGTAACACGAACAACAGGCGGACATCTGGACTGGAATGTAGCTTACAGGAACAGCAGGTGGACATCTGGACAAAACAAGGAGCTCCAATGAAGAACAGGAAACACAGGACCTTGAAGAAGTGCTGGAACAAGGACGACTCTGGAGCGAAGGACAGCAGGATCCCAGGAGTGACCAACTCCTTGCAAAGGCAAAGCTGAAATGGACGCTGAGCCCTTTTGTAGGGCTGAAGAGGACAACGCCCAGGGAGGGGTCAGCAGAGGGCCACACCTGGCTGGCCCTTGAAAAGCAGGAGAGGGGCGCGCGCCCGCGCCTAAGGAGAGCTGGATGAAGAGAGCTGGAAGCTGGTGGCGTCCTCAGCCATGTGGAAGGCCCGAGGAATCCAGGCAGGCAGTCGTGCAGCCCTGCTCCGAAGCTGGAGAGATGGCAGGCTGCAGGAGCGGCTCCCAGCCGTGAAGACTGAAGCAGGAAAAGCAGGAGAGAAGAAGGGCTGGCTGCAGTCAGAGCAGAGACTGCAGGCACCGACAGGGACGGCCTCCCTGCCGGTCAAGGACCCAGGCTAACGCAGGCACCGGCAGGGACGGCCTCCCTGCCGGCTGAAGACCCCGGGAGAGTTGCAGCACCTCGGGGGAGAGCCGGAGCGGCAGCGGAGGTTCCAGCCTCACTGAAGAGCTCCTGGCAGCCCGACCCTGCCGCACAGGACCGGAGGCAGCCGGGGAGGAGCCTGGCGACGGCGGCAGGCCCACCGCGAAGAAGAAGACGTAGGCGGCCCGACTGACCGCGTAAGGTGAGGAGCCTGCCCGCGTCCGCAACATGCCCTTTGAATTCATTTACTGTTTTTGTCCTCACTATCTTCCAGGAGGACATTCCAGGCATCCACTTCCCTCTCTGTGAAGAAATATTTCCTGATGTTGATTCTGAGTTATCCCTCTGTGGAGTTTCATTTCATAATCTCTAATTCTACAGTTTTCTTTCCAACAGAAAAGATTTGAAGTTCATGCATCATTAATACAGTTCAGGTATCTGAATCTCTGTATCATATCTCTTCTCTTCCAGGGTATATATATATAATATATATATATATTAGATATGTGAATCGTGTCATCGATCGTCTTAATGATCGATTTCGGCTGGGAGGGGGAGGGAATCGTATCGTCGCCGTTTGGGTTTTTAAAATATCGTGAAAATCGTGAACCGGCACACTAAAACATCCCTAAAACCCACCCCGACCCTTTAAAATAAATCCCCCACCCTCCCGAACCCCCCCAAAATGCCTTAAATTACCTGGGGTCCAGCAGGGGTCCGGAACGACCTCCTGCAGTCGAATCGTGTTGTCTTCAGCCGGCGCCATTTTGCGCCGCCATGTTGCAAAATGGCGGCGCAAAATGGCGCCAGCTGAAGACAACACGATTCGACTGCAGGAGGTCGTTCCGGACCCCCGCTGGACCCCAGGTAATTTAAGGCATTTTGGGGGGGTTCGGGAGGGTGGGGGATTTATTTTAAAGGGTCGGGGTGGGTTTTAGGGTGTTTTAGTGTGCCGGTTTTCCCGCCCTCTCCCTTCCCCTCCCCCTTCCCCCGATTTATGATTTTTTGACAATAAATCGGGGGAATTGTTATTGTATCGCGGCTCTAACGATTTTTGACGATTTAAAATATATCGGACGATATTTTAAATCGTCAAAAAACGATTCACATCCCTAATATATATATGTAACTGCTGGGAGGGACAGATCCTTTACTTGGCACCCAGGGGCACATAGAAATCTGTAGAGAAAAATTCTTTCTGCACAACTCCTCTCAGCCTCTATTCTTCTCCTTACCGGAGAGCTTTAACCTGAGGCCTTGAGTTCCAATTTATGGGGACAAACAACAGCTCTTATACCCTCCTCCTTTGCAATTTAACCTAGTTTCTGTCCTTAGTGTACAGCATCCATAATTATATAGTCTTGGCATCCAATAAACATGCAGCAGAGGATTGGTGGTTCCCAATGTCTTTACTGATAGTTTGTTCAGATGATTTAATTATATTTACACTTTTCACATTCAATTGATTAGCAGCAATAAATAATAAGACAGCAGATAGAATAAACTTTCCTAGCGTGTAGACAAATGGACTCAGGACCAGTAGGTTTATGCTCCCCTGCCAGCAGATGGAGACGAGCAAGCTGACTTCACAGTAATATAATCCTGCAGTGAACCCAGCCTGCTAGTGTTTCCGTCTCCAGCAGATGGTGGATGTGCATCTCCCAATGGGGATTGCTGTGAGCTTTTTGAAAGGAGAAATTTGAAATTCTAAATTTAGAAAAAAAAAGCCCTGCTCTCCTGCAGTGATACCTAAAGGTCCCTCCCCCAGTTGAGAATTCCTGAGGTGATTTCCGTGGTCCCTCAGAGGTGTGCCTTGGCCTGGGAGCTGGGTTTCCCGGCGTGGACTTAGCTGCTAGTTCAGTTAAGGCAGCGGGTGCAGGAGGCCAAGCATGGCAGTGACGGCAGATGCCCTCTCCCCCCGCAGCCGGAGAATGTCTCTGTACTCAGCTGGTAAAGCTGGCTCAGGTAAGGTTTAAAAAAAAGGAGAAAGTTTTACCTGAATCAGAGACAGAGGGGTTTCAGGACTTCCTCAGGTCTCCATTCTTGGCGTGCCATGCCAACGTTCATCTTGCTTCCGTTGGGGTTGGGGAACTGGGCAGCCTGGTAGGTTGAATGGCCCCCAGTAGGCTAGGCCCCGCACTTAGGCTTTTTTCTTGCACGCCGCGTGGTAGGCCGCATCGGTCGTTTTCACACGCTTTTGTGCGTGTTCTGCTGCCTTCTATAAGCCGTTGGTGTGTGCAATGTGACGGCTATGTGCGCACATTGTGCACTCTGTTTTTGGGCACGCTTTTTACGCGCACAACCTTTTTATATGCTTAACTTGGCACACAGGTTCTGTGTGTGCCTTACCGCGCTTCTAGGCGCTTATTTTTCTGGCGCATTTCATTTCTGAGCACGAGCCATTCCAATGCCTGTCATATTAGGGCTTCTCAGCCTGACCCGATTTCTAACCTGTCATCGCTGCTCAGACACTCATGGAGAGTTGTTTTCCTCTGATTTTGCTAAGCCTGGCTCTTCCCATTCTGATGATGGGTTGGTCATGGCCTTGACTGGAGGGACGCCAGATCTTGGTTCTCCCTTGACTGGCTTCTCTGCTGGTGAGGGCAGTTCTGTGGGATTAGTTCCAGTTCCTCTGGGCTTGGTCTAGACCCAGCTGCTTTTTCTTGGGTGGAATTTTTGTTGCGCTGCTGGTGGACCCTTGGCCCGAGGTGGGGTTGACACTACCCATAGGGCAAGCCCTATGGGTCCCCACCATCAGGAGGCGGAGCTGTCTAGGAAACGGAGGCCAACTGGAGCTTTGCCAATACCAGCCCTCGTTCCCCGCAGGTTGAGCCCTTGGGTGCCGGGGCCAGCTAATCTTAGGCAGGCCTCCGTGTGACGACCCCAGTAGATGTGAAGCAAGGATTCACCAGGGACCAGCTGAGGTATCGGAGGACCAGTGTCGATCCGGATGAGGCAGGGATCCAGAGACCCGGCTGCCGACAGGAACAGGGCAAGACAGGAGGCGCCCAGGGAGCAAGAGGCCAAAGCCTGAAAGGCCAAGCCCGGGGGATACTGTAGACAAGATCAAGGCAAGCTGGAATCAGGGCAGGCAGCTGAGCTAGCAAGGTACCAGGAAGCAGAGCAAGGGTCAAAGCCAGAGGATCAATCCAAGCATAGTCCAACGAAGCAGGGGTCAAAGCCAGAGGATCAATCCAAGCATAGTCCAACGAAGCAGGGGTCAAAGCCAGAGGATCAGTCCAAGCATAGTCCAACGAAGTAGGGGTCAAAGCCAGAATATCAGTCCAAGCATAGTCCAGTGAAGCAGGGGTCAAAGCCAGAAGATCAGTCCAAGCGTAGGAAGGGACTGAGGAACAATCAGGGACAGGAGCCAGAAACAGGAGCAGGAACCAGGAACGATGGGCAACGAGCACATGAGCAATCATGGAGACCTATTGCCAAGGCAGGGAACAAGTGGCTGGGCAATGCCTTATATACTAAGGCCTAGTGATGTCATCAACTGGGGCCGCGGGCTATTTTCCCACCGCGGCCCCTTTAAGAGTACGGGAGTCATGTGTGCGCCTAAGCCAGGGCCCAGAGGAGGCAGGATGGCAATGTCTCTCTGTGGCCCACGCGGAGAGACCTGCTGGGTGCAGGGAGGAACCGTGGAAGAGTCAGAAGCGGCAAAGGAGGCTGCAGGGCTCGGGAAAGGAGGCAGCTGCCCTCTGCCATGATCAAAGGTGAACCGGGGCTGACAGCTGGGTTCCTGGGATGAGTAGGCCCAGACGCAGGCCTACCGCGGCCGGGATGCGTAACAATTTTTTCATGGCTTACAAACCTTCCTTCAGGTGCAGTCCTCCGCTTCCCCCTTTTCTGTCTGGTCGGACCCTCAGCCAGCGGCTCCTCTTTCTTCGTCCTATGCTTAAGCACTGGGGCTCGCCTCAGCTCCCTACAGGTGTTCCGACAGGAATCTGGATGGCACTGATGGCGAGATTGATCCTGATTCTAATGAAACCGCTATCTGATGGAGGAGCAATCAGATAGGAGTTAAAATCTGATGTGTTCTCCATGAGTAGTTAGTAATCTGTAGTATTTAGGAGAGTTGTGGGTGGATCCTTGGACCAGTGGCAGCACCTCGGGGAAGACCCCCGGGGAAGACCCCGAGAGGGACCACCGGTCAGGCTCAGAGTATGGAGACAGACACACACTAGTTCTTTTATTAGACAATATACTGAACCACCAGGGTGGCAGTAGTGAGTGAGCTGGAATGCCTGGCTGGGCAGTAATCCCTCAGAAGCTGGAACAGCGATCCCTGGAGGCTGAGCTGTAGAGAAACTGAAATATAGTGAGTAGGCAGGATCAGCAGAGTTCATGTACTGAACCTGATGGTAAGACTCACACAATGTCTCATAGAAGCCCAGGAGCTGGAATGTATAGGCCCTCAAGGAGCGAGTACCTGGTTCCAGGGAAAGCTCTGAGAGAGTGATGGTAACTCACAGATGTAGTAGGCAGTGCTGACTTCCAGGCAGAAGAAGTGAATTCGAAGAAGTCCGGGAACGAGGGCCCTCAAGGAGCGAGTACCGGTTCCAGTCTGCAATCTACAAAGTAAGAGAGAGAGCGAGGCGCCCGAGGAGTGGGTACCCCTGGTTAGTCCGAGGAGGCAGAGTAGCTTAGATAGAACGAATCCAAATCCGTTGTCAATCCTTATCCTTGCTAACTTGATGTGTTAGCAAATTCTAAGACCTTAAATATCCGTCGCGGGTGACGTCATCTTCGGGGGACGCCCCCGAGGTTCGCACCATTGCTGGTACTTCAATCGGGGCCGCGCCGTGTGCGCGCCCCTAGGCCTCCAGGAAACATGGCGGTTAGTAGCATGGAGCCGGTCCGGGGATGCCGGAGGACCACGGCAGGAAGACGCCGCAGCAGCCAATCTTCCTGCGGACGAAGAGGGAGGCGCCAAAGAGGTGAGGAGGGCGGAAAGAGGGTGTCGGGAACCGACAGACACAACACTGATTCCCTGGAAGATGGGGAAATTCCTCCAGGGCTGGAACCGTATTGAACCATGTTGTGGTTCGTTCATAGAGATGAACTGCCAGCCCTGATTTCCCAGACCATGAAACAGCTGGGTGTTCCTGGTTCGGATGCTATGTCAGAGCTGAGGAAGAATCCCATTTTGGTTTCCTTACGTAAAGCCTCTTGGTTTTTTCTTGGTGATGGATACCATCCAGGAATTGATTAATCTGGGATGGGATGCCCCAGAGGTAAATTTTAAAGGGGGTTGGACATCGGAAGGCCTGTACCCTCTGGATCCAGCTTTGAGAGAGCATTTGCATTTTCTTAAATAAGATGCTCTAGTATGTGCCGTGTCTAAGCAGACGACTATCCCCGTAGAGGGAAGAGCGGCTTTGAAGGATGTGCATGATAGAAGGATTGAGGCTATTCTTAAGCAAACCTTTGAGGCAGTGGTGATGGATTTACAGATTGCCTCCTGTTGCGCCCTAGTGGTGAGATCTTGTCTGTTTCTCTCTCAGGAGGTTGATGAGTCTGGAGGGAATTCCAGAGCGGTTATAGAGTCTGCTGCTGCCTTTTTAGCAGACGCAGGCTGTGATTTGGTCTGGACCTCAGCCAGAGGTGTGGCTTCGGTGATAGCGGCCAGGAGTCAACTCTGGTTGCGAAATTGGTCAGCTGACACAGCTTCCAAAGCCAGTCTTATCAAGGTGCCCTTTAAAGGCTCGCTCATTTTTGGGAGCGAGTTGGAGAAACTGGCCAGTAAGAGGGGGGAGTCTCTGGTGCATGAGTTACCAGAGGATAAAAAACAGTTACATCACCCCTTTGGTATGTGGGGTCATTTTCGGGGTTCCAGGCTTTTTGTCCCTACAGAGGGACGAACTTTCAGTGGACTGGGCCTTTCAGTAGGTCTCAGTCTTTTCGTCCCCAGCAGCCCAAAATAGGAGCGGGCTCAGGTGAAGACCTTCCCGAGCTTCCCAATGAAGGTTTGCTGACCCACCTTCCAGAACAGGAAATAGGGGGACATTTATCTCTCTTTATCAGAGGTGGGTCGAGATCACATTGGACCAGTGGGTCTTGGAGGTATTATGCGAAGAGTATGCACTGGAATTTCGTAGTATTCCTCGGGACGGGTTCATGGTGTCCCCTTGCCACTCCCCACAGAAGAAGCAGGCAGTGGATTTCACACTTCAAAGGCTCCTCTGACTGTGGTTTCGGTGCCCACATCTCAAGAAAGTATTGGGCGATATTCCCTTTATTTTGTTGTGCTCAAGAAGGAAGGCTCCTTTTGTCCCATCTTGGATCTCAAAAGGGTCAACAGTCACTTGAAGGTGACTCATTTTCGAATGGAAACCATACGCTCTGTAATAATGGCAGTACAATCGGGGGAATTTCTAACCTCCTTGGATCTGTCAGAGGCTTACCTTCATATTCCCATCCAAGTTGGGGTGCCATTATCACTTTCGGGTACTGCCTTTTGGTCTAGCCACCACTCCCTGAGCAATTTCCAAGATTATGGTTGTGGTAACGGCAGCCTTGCAAAAAGAAGGAATCCCGGTGCACTGTATTTGGACGACTGACTGATTTGAGAGCCAAGTCTCAGGAAGAGAGCTGCCTGGTGACACACAAGGTGATCTCCTTATTGCAGGAGCTCGATTGAATGGTGACCTGACCAAGAGCAATCTTCAACCATCCCAGTCAATGTATCTGGGGGTCCAGTTCGACATGGGACAGGACAGAGTTTTCCTACCGGAAGTTCGGATCCAGAGATGTCTCAAGTGCATCAGTGATGAACACAATACGCCCGATGGTGTGGTCCTACCTACATGTACTTGGCTTGATGACAGCTACCCTGGAAGTGGTGCCATGGGCAAGGGCACATATGCGTCCTCTTCAGAGCTCTCTGCTATCTTATTGGAACCTGCAGTCTCAGGATTATGTGGTTCGGCTTCACTTGCCAATAGAAATCTGCTCCCGCCTCCAATGGTGGTTGCAGGAGAATCATCTGAGAAAGGGAGTTCCGTTATCCTCCGGCCAGATTGGTACTCCGACAGATGTGAGTCTCCATGGTTGAGGGCTCACTGTTTGGAGTTAACGGCCCAGGGGCACTCGAATGCCAAAGATTCCTGCTGGAACATCAATCACCTGGAGGCCTGGGCAGTATGGCTGGCATGCTTGCAGTTCAGCCACAGCTGCAGAATCAAGTGGTTTGCGTACTGTCGGACAACACGACGATTGTGGCCTATATTAATCGCCAGGGAGGAACCAAGAGCCAGCAAGTGTCACAGGAAACAGACCAGCTGATGGAATGGGCAGAAGGTCATCTGCAAATTATCTCGGCCTCTCACATTGCAGGAAAAGTCAACGTAAGAGAGGACTTTCTCAGCAGGGAGAGTCTGGACTCAGGAGATAGGGTGTTGTCAGCCAAGGCGTTTCAGCTGATTGTGGATTACTGGGGCCTTCAGTTCCTAGACTTGCTGGTGACTTCTTGAAATGCAAAGGCTCCTTGCTTCTACAGTCGCAGGAGAGATCTGTGGTCACTGGGAATAAACGCTTTTGTACAGGTCTGGCCGGAAGACAGATTGCTTTATGTCTTTCCTCCATGGCCCTTGCTGGGCAGGATAATTCACAAAATCGAAGGCCATAGGGGACTAGTACTTCTGGTGGCACTGGACTGGCCCAAGCTTCTTGATATGCAGATTTGCGATGACTCCTGGTGGAGACCCCCTTCGTAGTACATCACACATGGATCTGCTTCAGCAGGGACCAGTTCTTTATGAGGATCTGACTCGATTCTGTCTTACAGTTTGGCCCTTGAGAGGGCTCACCTGTTTAAGCATGGTTATTCCTCTGTGGTGATTGCCACTTTACTCCGCACTCGCAAGTTCTCCCTCTTCCTTAGCTTATGTGCGGATATGGAGAGTTTTGAGGCCTTTGAGGGGAGTGAGGTGTTTTTCCTTATTCAGTTAAGATCACTCTCATTCTGAATTTTAGCAGGATGGATTGCATAAAGGCTTGGCCCTTAATTCCTTGAAGGACCAGATTATGACTCTTGCTTGTTTCAGAGGCCTGGTGAATGTGTGTTTCCTTGTCGTCTTATCCTGATGTGGCCCGTTTTTTGAAGGGAGTGAAGCACCTTAGGCCTCCCTTAAGGTTACAGTTCCATTGTGGAGTCTTAATTTGGTGCTGGACTTTCTGGCGGACCATACGTTCTGACCACTGCATAGCCTTTCTTTACGGTTGTTGACTTTGAAGACTGTGTTCCTGGTGGCTATATGTTCTGCACATCGGATTTCTGAGCTACAGGCCTTGTCTTGCCAGGAGCCATTCTTTTGGGGTGACTCTGGGGACATTACAGCTGGAGTTCCATTCTTCTTGCCCAAGGTAGTCTTGGACTTTCTTTTGAATCAGTCCATCTCCTTGCCATCCTTGGATAAGGAGAGAGATGTGGAGGAATATTGCCTGTCAAGAGACAATATTGTGCGGTATCTGGAGGTTACTAAACCTTTCTGAAAGACAGATTGCCTCTTTGTCCTTCATGGTGGCAGGAAACAGGGTGATTCAGCTTTGTGGGCTACAATAGTTCGCTGGATTAAGAAGGAAGTCACTGTTGCATATATGGATGCGAAAAAAACTGTTGCCTATTCAGGTAATGGCGCATTCCACAAGGGATCAGGCAGTGTCATGGGCAGAGGTTAGATTGTGTCTCCCGTCGACATTTGCCGAGCTGCGAGGTTGTCCTCCTTATACATTTTTCCAGGTTTTATCATCTGAATGTGCAGGCCCGGAAGGACGCAGCCTTTGCATGTGTGTGGTGTTGACTGGACCATGGGCAGCCTCCCACCCTATTCAGGAGTAGCTTTGGTAAATCCCACTGGTCCTGAGTCCATCTGTCTACATGCTAGGAAAGGAGAAATTACTACTTACCTGATAATTTCATTTTCCTTAGTGTAGACAGATGGAATCAGCTCCCTGCCCTTGGCTGCTGAATGTTTGTGTCAGTGGTCCTCCTGTGGGGCTACGTGTTTCAGAGGATTACTGGTAAGTGTTTATCCAGTCCCTTGATTGGGGTATGTGCATTCATTGCTTGAGTTCAGTGTTCTTGTTGGTTTTGAAGAGAATACTGGCAGGCTAGTATCATTGCAGGCGTTTATATACTGTGACATCAGCTTGCTCCGGCTCCCTCTGCTGGAAGGAGAGCATAACCCACTGGTCCTGAGTCCATCTGTCTACACTAAGGAAAATGAAATTATCGGGTAAGCAGTAATTTCTCCTTAGAGCATTCCACTTAACACCTTTCTGTCTTCAGAGTAGGTTCAATTTACTATTACACTCAGTCAACCAGGTCGTAATCTATTCCACTACTTTGGCATCCACCCCCAAGCTTCTCATTTTATTCATGAGCCTTCTGTGCAGGACCTTATCAAAAGCTTTGCTGAAATCCAAGTAAATCACATCAAGCGTTCTTTCTTGATCCAGTTCACTAGTCACCCAATTGCAAAAATCTATCAGATTTGTCTGACAGGACATTTCTGTGGTGAATCCCTGCTGCCTTGGGTCAAGCAACCCACCGGATTGTAGACAGTTCACTATCCTTTCTTTCAGTAGAGTTTCCAGTAATTTTCCCAGCACTGAGGTGAGGCTAACCGGCCTGTAGTTTCCAGCCTCCTCTCTGCTACTGTTCTTGTAAAGCGAGACCACAATTTCTCTTCTCCAATCTTATGGCACCACTCCTGTTTCCAGGGATCTACTGAATAGGTCTTTTAGTGGATCCACCAGTACATCTTGGAGCTCTCCTGGGATGTACTTCATCTGGCCCCTTGGCCTTGTCCACTTTCAGTTTTTCTAGCTTGTCCTCCCATGCATTCTATTCTGTAAACAGAGTTTTATCTACCTCATCTACAGTCTTCTCAAAAAGCAACACAGGGTCATCTTTAGTGAATACCAAACTGAAGTATTTATTTAATATTTCTGCTATTTCTTCACCTTTCTCTACACATTGTTCTTTGTCACCTTACAATTTCATTATATCACCTTGGGCTTTTCTCCTTTTTGCAATATATCTGAAAAATGTTTTGTCACCTCGCTTTATCTTTGGTGTTCCTTTCTTCTGCTTTACTGATTTCTTTCCTCATCTCCCTCAGCTTCACCTGGTATTCTTCCCTGTGGTTCTCTTTTTGGGATCCTTTGTACTTCTTGAATGCCTTTATTTTTTCAGCCACCTTTTGAGAACCAAAGCAGTTTTTTTCCTTTTGCTTACTTTTCTAACATAGATCTGTTGCCTTTGTAATAGTTCCTTTCAATTTGGCCCACTGTTGTTCCACCTCACTCATTTTCTCCCAGTCTTCTAGTTCTTCCTCCAAGTATGTCCCCATTTTGACAAAGACTGTATATTTTTAATTCAAAATTTGGATCTTTGTGTGATACCTCTCCATCCTGGCTGTGATATCAAACCATACCATTTGATAATCACTGATGCTTAGGTGAGCACCTACCTGGACATTAGAGATATTATCCATATTTGTGAGCATAGGTCACTTATCACTCCCTCCATCATAGGTTCCATTATCATTTGTTTGAGCAAAGACCCTTAAGGGCAGCCCTATCTCTCTACTTCTTGCAGATTCTAACAAGTTCCTAGAGGAAAAATCCATAAATGATTATTAAGGTGGACTTGGGGAAATCCACTGCTTATCTTTGAGATAAGCAGCATGGAATCTATCTACCCTTTGGGATCCTGTTAGGTATTTGTGACCTGGATTGACCACTGTTGGAAACAGGATACTTGGCTTGATGGATGTTTGGTCTGACCCATTATGGCAGATCTTGTGTTTTATGGCCATATTCCATAATGAGACTCACTGAACCAAGCCTCTGTAATAATAATAATGTCATAGGAACATAAGATGCCATACTACTTGTCAGTTTGTCAATCTGGCCTATTACATCTTCCAGGCTCACCGTGATTTGGTTCAGTTCGTCTCGTCCTTGTCCAAGTCTGCCTCCTCCATTAGGACCTGCAGATTTGGAATTTTGTTGCCCAGACTACAAACATTTGTGGTCATAGCTTTCCAACTTGTCTCCCATGCTTTGCTTCTCTTCCTCATCACCTTTTCTGCTCCTTTTTTTCTTCTCACTTTCTGTATTCTTGGGAGTGACATTCCAATTTCATTGGCCTCCTTCTGCTACCTCCTATCCTTTATTTTAAATGTCTGATGATGTATGATTTGAATTTCTTGCTTAGGATATTCTTTCCTGCCACTGACAAATGTAAGCCATCCTTACAGCATAGTCTTTTACTGCTCCATACACAGCTCCAGCCTTCAGTGTATCTAAATCCACTTTCTTCACATCATGTTTTGAACCATGTACTTACATTTTCTATCTAGCTTATCCTTTCCATGGTAATATTTCAGAAAAGGAAATCCACAGATGTCTAATCTTTTCCCCCCAGATTCTGGAAATCATTCTGTATTGCTTGGATACTGTTTCTAGCAAGGTCATTGGTCCCCAAATGGATGATAGCACCGATATTAAAGTCCTTACTTTCTTGTATAATTGTGTTGACTACCTGGTTTTGCATTTCTACCAGCTAAGCATTTAACTATTGTGTCCCCCCTCAAAATGAGTCCCTCCCTTCTAATGACTGAGTCTCCCAGAAGAAGGAGCTTGCTTTTCTGAGATTTGATAAGAGTTAAAAGGTTTTCTGGTATATTGGGTGTCTTCTTCCTTTTCAGATGCTGCTTTATTTTCTGTTGCAGGAGCAGCTTCATTTTCAATGTAGAAAAGGCATTATGTAAGGGTATCATTGGGGAGAGTGGATGTCTCTTCGTGTCTTTACATTAACAAGTTCCAGTAATATCAGACCATAAAGCCACTGTGTCATATGATGAAACCTCCATAAATAGGTCTGACCAAAGTTGACTACCCTAGTGATGGAGGAAGGAGGAGGAGACCACGTCTCCCTGAGAGGGTTGAGTGATGGATAGAGAGGGGAGGGAATCAGTGAATAATGATCTCCCTGGAGATGGGAGGCAGTGAAGGAGCAGCCCTCCCTAGTAGAGTCCAACTCACCCAGCTCTCATCAAAGAGGCCGTTCTAGTCCTGGTTTGGTAAGTCCATGTATGCAGAGGGTTAAAATCATGTTTGGATCAGTCTTTTTGGATTGGTTTGGATGACTTGTCACCCTGCTGCTGCTTCTGATTTCCTTTAGGATGGGATGAGTGATGGATGGAAGGGAAGCAGCTCTCCTTGTGTTTTTTTTAAATCCTTGTTCTCTCTCTCCTTCTTTCTAGGTATTTCTACCTCATGAAGACTCTTCTATGTGCTTTTGTGCTTTCTGCCACCTTCTCTTCCTTCGTTTGGATGGCAGACCATCAAGTTCTGGTGCGCTGCTTCCGTCGGAAGCACCCAAACTTCTACCTCCTCGGTATCCTCCTCACCAGCTCCTGGATCTTGTTCCTTGCTGAGAGCGTGACTGTTTTCCTCTGGGTGTACATTTTCCCTTTCCTTTGTGAGTACAGAACACTGGCTTCCAGGGGCAAGCCCTTGACATCAAAGGCTATATCTCTATGCTGAGGGATTGGGTCTCTGAAAATGTATTAAGAAACAAGAGAAACTAGTTTTTAGCTGCAGCCTTTTAAAAGAAGGCTTTGACTGTGCAGCCTTAGCTGTGTATGTCCTTGCTCCCCTGCAGGATCATTGTTACACAGGGACTTTATAGCCATTAGAAGAACACTAATACTAGCAAGAATGCTGTCTGAGCTGCCTCCTTCCATTACCATTCTGTAGTGATATGTAACCAGTAAACTGAGGCAGATCAGAGCAGGGAGTCACAGCTTAGAGATATATGCAAGCAATACATGAAGGAATCATTTTATGCAGAGGCTATGGTGCTTTAGAGCATAGGCTAGTGTGATTGACTGATATGTGTCTCTTCTTCCCCAGTGATGGTTATCCATGCTTCCCTGCGCCGGCGGGACTCAAAGAACAAGGCCAAGCTGTCAAGCATCGGGTTGAAGCGGACGCCCATGGGAATACTGCTGGAGGCACTAGGGCAGGAACAGGAGGCAGGATCCTGAGATAGCAAGATGTGGGGGCATGGGGTTCACCCCCAGGCAGCCAGTAGCACCATGCTTCTGTGTAGACTGCCCCCTCTATATAAGGCTGTTGCAGTCACAGATTTCTCTAAAAGCCATGTGCCTCCCCACTTACAGACTCAGAACCCAAAGTCTTACCCAGCAGTCACAGAACTCTACTTGGGACAAACAGCCATAGTCAAAGTGTTATCTAACACTCATAACTGAGTTATAGGCTTTCTGAACGTTACAAGTGCCCATCACAGACTTTTCTAACAATTACAGTCATGCTGTTTTCTAATAGTTACAGCTCCTCATTCATGGACTTCTGTAAAATCCTTTCCTTCCTCAACAGAAAAGGATTCTTAGGATGTTAAGGTGCAGTATCAGTTTCTTACATCAGTATTATCTGCTTCAGCACCTGATATTTTCTAATTTTCTCTTGCCCGTTTCTTGCGCAAGGCTCGGGGTGAGTTATAGGGAATGAAAGGAGACATTTCTCCATGATATCTGGGCTTTCCTCCAAGCCCGTGTTAAAGATCTTAGCATATCTCTCAAGCTTTCTGAAAGTCATTTGCCAGTCCTTTTTTCTTGCTTAGGATTCTATGGAAGATAATTTTTTTTCCAGACAACTAACAACTGCACAATGGCTTTGTCAGGCCTAGTGTGTGAGTAGCGAGGAGGAGAGGTTTTGTTAATTCTCTATCACAAAACTGGAAAAATGATAGAAATGAACCAGAACATGACTTCTTTCAGAGATTTCCAGTCTCGTCTTGGTGACCGCAAGGCCACTTGGGTATTCAGGATCTCCACATGAATATGTGTGAGATAGGTTTGCATACACTGACGACCCAGTGTGTTCAGCTTTGTTTCATGCATATTCATTGTTCATATCCTGAAAATGCAACTGGTCATGGAGTCAACAAGATGGGCTTGGAAATCACTGCCAATATTAACCTAGTTAATATAATCCACCTTCTAAAACCACCACCATTGCTTCTGAAAAGATTAGATAATAGTGTATAGCAAAGATACTTCATACTGGATCCAAATATGTTTCCGGTGTATGTGTGACTGGGGAAACAATAACACTTGTTTTGGCTGGCTTTCTGGAGTTTGTAATAAATCTCTGCCTTTGTTTATATCTTGGGCTTTTTCTTGGTTTAATGCCTTCAGCCAACTTTTTAAAGAAGAAAAAATGTAGCCTCTTCTCCCACAAGCTGGCAAAAGGATGCAAACCTCTATGAAGATGCTATGCAAAGGAAAATCCTTACTTGCTAATTTTCGTTCCTGTAGTACCACGGATCAGTCCAGACTCCTGGGTTGTGTGTCCCCTCCAGGGAGATGGAGACAGAAGTTTGAACGGACTCTGCCCTATACCCTGAGGTGCCACCTAGAGTCTGTCCAGTATTACACTGTACCCAAGCAGAAAGGTTAAAACCATAATTTTCATTATAACAACTTCCCCGAAGAGCAGAGGGAATGAAACCTGTAATGTTACTAACGAAAACCTGCCCATACTCACACCCTGTAAGGGGGGCATACACTATAAGAAACATGTTATAAATCTACAGAATATGGAAATAACTAATGACCGAGCGGGACTCTCCATGTTCCCCAAACTCTGAAATGGGCAGGTACTCCTGGACTGATCCTTGGTACTACAGGAATGAAAATTAACAGGTAAGGACCAATTTTCCTTTCCCTGTACGTACCCGGATCAGTCCAGACTCCTGGGATGTACCAAAGCTTCCCTAACTGGGGTGGGGTACTGAGAGAGTCCCGCTCGGAGGCACAATAGCCCCAAAGGAACCGGGCTCTGGGGCCTGGACAGGCGATAGTGTCTGGCAAAAGTGTGTAGATTTCCAAGTAGCCGCCTGACAAAATTTTCTGCGGCGACACCTGTTGACATTCTGCCCACGAAGCTGCTTGCGACTGAGTAGAATGAGCCCGAAGACCAACCAGGATTGGAAGGCCCTGAGCTAGGTAAGTCGAGGACAATAGCTTCCTTTAGCCAATGCGCAATAGTGGCCCTTGAAGCTTTTTGACCCTTCCCTGGGCCACGCCACAGGACGAAAAGATGGTCCGAAAGACGGAAACTATTTGTAACCTCCAAGGGTAACGTAACAGTGCTCATTTCACATCCAACTTCCGCAGCTTCCTAGACTCAGGAGTAGAAGAATCCAGGTCTGCCAAAGTCAGGGAGCTCCACCAACTAATTAAATGAAAGAGGGACACCACTTTCGGGAGAAAAGAGGGAATCGTCCGCAAGGAGACTCCTGCCTCTGTAATCCGTAGGAATGGCTCCCTGCAAGATAAGGCCTCTGCAATTAGGGTCCCAGCGTAGTTCTGCTGCAAGAGTCTTGAATTCTATGGCAAATTCAGCCAGTGATCTGTTGCCTTGCTTCAAGTCCACCAAAGCAAAACCAGCAAACAGAATTACGAGCAGGGTCATCAAAGACAGATTTAAACAAGTCCATAAATCCTTCTATGTCCTGCAAGATAGGGGTCCTTGCGTTCCCACAAGGTAGATGCCCACGACAGGGCTCTTCCATCCAAGTATGACAGGATGTAGGTGGTCTTCGAAAGAGCCATGGGAAATAAAGTTGACTGTAAGGTGAAGTGCTTGCAGAAAGCCCCGAGTCTTCTGGATTTCTCCATAAAAGCGGATAGGAGCCGCCCAGTGGTACAGCAGTCTTTAATTGCTGTACCACTCCTGTAACTGACCTTCTTGATTAGAAGCTGTGCCTTGTATCTTCTGTGTGTGTAGCTGATGAAATGCTGCAGTAAGTTTCTCCAAAGTTTCCTTGCTGCTCTGAGATGCTTTGGGCCAGGCCCAGTATAGCCTGCAAGCAGAGAGATGCACAGGATCCATGAAGTTAACAACATCCCAAGTTGAAGCCGAATCCACTGGAGTTAACAACATCCCATATTTTAAGCCGGATCCACTGGAGTTAGCAATCTGTTCTGGATTTGCTAGGGAAGTTAGCAATCTGTTGTGGGTTAGACTGCGGAGTTAGCAATCTGTTGGAAATCTGATGCTTGATGGGAGGAGCAGTCAGATAGGAGAAGCAATCTGTAGCGAAAGCTCTGTATAGCGGGCTCCTGGAGAGGGAGGAGTCAGCAATCTTGTAGTGTCTCAGATATCATCTGCTAAGGAGTAGCAATAAATCTGATATAGTTGTGGGTGGATCCCTGGGCCGATGGCAGATGACTACGCCCTCGGGAGGATACCCCAAGAGGGACCACCAATTAGGCTAGAGTATGGAGACAGACACGCATTAGTTTATTTATTTATTTATTTATTATTTATTTATTTATTTATTTAGCAGTTTTCTATACCGACCTTCATAGTAGATAACCATATCGGATCGGTTTACATTTTAACAAAGGGTAAAAACTGAGGGTAACAATTCTGGTAAATAATAGATAACAAAGGAAAAGGAATAAGTCAAAGTTACAATCAACAAGGTATGGAAAACTTGGAGGCTTAAAGACAAGCTGGAAGGAAGATAGAGGCAGGTAGAATAAATATAACATGATACGAATAATTTAACGGGTTAGAGGCATATGCTTTAACCAGGAAATGCCAGTGTCCATTTTAGTTTCTTTTTATTAAACAGGTTATTAGAAACCACCAGAAGTGGAAAGTAGTGAGCTGATATGCCCGACAGGGCTGTAGTCCCTCAGGTACTGGAACAACGATCCCAGGATGGCTGAGCTGTTGAGAAACTGTAGAAAGTGAGTAGGCAGAGCAGGCAGAGTTCATGTACAGAAACTAGATGACAAAACTCACGTAAGGTCTCAAGTAAGCTCAGGAGCTGGAAAGGATTAGGCCCTCGAGGAGCGAGTACCTGGTTCCAGGGAAAGCTCTGAGAGAGCGATGGTAACTCACAATTTTTTGTAGCAGTGATAGCTTCCAGGCAGTAGAGAATCTTCAGAGTGTCCAGGAACATGGGCCCTCGAGGAGCGAGTACCGGTTTCAAAGACCTTTAAATAATTGGAAGCAGATGACGTCATTTCAGGGGGACGCCCCTGAGGTTCATGCCCTTGCTGGTACAAGAGTCGGAACGCGCGCCGCGTGCGCCCTAGGCATCAGAACAAGATGGCAGAGTTGCAGCGTTGAGCCGGAGGGAGGCGGCATGAAGACGCACGGCAGCCAGCCGTCCATCAGACACGGAGGGAGTCGCCACAGAAGTAAAGAGGGTAGAGTGAGGACGTCGAGCAGCAACAGTCGCAACAGTGTCCTCCTGCAAAGTATATCCACCTCAGCCATTAGAGAAACCATTAAGAGACATTGGCACTTTGTAGCATTACATGGAATTTTGGCGGAAGAACCATTAATAGCTACCAAGAGGGGATGGAACATTCGGGACAAAGTAGTGCATGCACAATTGAAAACACAGAAAATGCACAGTGGGGGACAACACAGCAGCAAATGCGGTAAATTTATGGCGTGCAACACCACCATTGAAGGATCCACATGGATCCATCCAGTAACAGGATATACAGTGTATAGGAATAATGATACGGATTGCACCACCAGATCAGTTATATACGTAATTGTATGTTCCTGTGTAAAGGGGTACCTGGGCCGCACTAGTAGGGCTATGAAAGCCCGAATTAGAGAACAAGATTAAAATACCCGCCACAATAACAGCACCAATTGTTCCACATTGTATAGAGAAAAGTCACCAACATTCGATCAATTGAGGTGGACAGTGATTGATAGTTTTGAAGATAAGAGAGTGAGCCAAACTTTATTAAACCATTGGGAACAAGCATGGATTTTCAAATTACATACAGAACAACCCTTTGGACTAAACAAACAACTGGATTGGATGTCTTTAACATAAAGCTCTGGGATTGGTAGTGATAGTATTCCATGGGTTCTTTAAAAGGAAACTGGAAGGACACAGCGGATAAGAACCCTTGGATCAGCGTCGGGCGGAGGCTCGTTGAGCACCGAGGAAGGAGAAACAGCGGTTTCACTTTGCAAGACAGTGTTTGAAAAAAGAGAAAGACATTTCCTGAAGAAGGCATTTTTTTGACGAAACTTGTACAAGTCGGACATTGTAGCCATTTACCATCTGGGACTTTCTAAACGCAAGCTAAGTAACAATTTAACAGTCAAGCAGTAAAAGCAATTGTTTATGTTATACTGACGGTGATAATGATTAGGAGGTGTGCACATACAAATAAAACATATATAAAAAAGCAAATACTGTTGCCAAACTTAAGTTTTTAAAGATATATTTGATTAAAAATGGAGGCGGGAGTTAATGATTAAAATAAGAGAGGGCAACATGGAGAGTACCCAATAAAAAAATATATGAAACACACCACCCATCCTCATAACAAATTTAGTAACATATTGGCAAATTATTGAGTACGGCAACAATATTGTTTGAAAGGAATACAGACCCTAGGACAAGACATGGATCGCAAGGCCTCCACCTGAGCCTACACCTTGGTAATCCACTCCTCGGTAAGGAAAACCTTGCCCAAGATGGTATCGAAACCGAGCACCCAAAACCTCCAAGGACTGGGAGGGAACCAGGTGACTCTTGTCCAGATTGACAACCAAGCCCAGCGAGCTCAACAGCTGTAGGACCCACTGTACCGCCTTCTGGCAAAGGTCCTCCGATTTCACTCGAATTCAAGCCAATCGTCCAAATAAGGATGTACCAGAACACCCTCTCTCTGGGGAGCCGCTGCCACTACCACCATTACTTTGGTGAATACCCTGGGCCCTGTTGCCAGCCCAAAGGGTAGTGCACAAAATTGGAAGTGATGGCCGAACCGCAGATACTTTTGATGATCTGGGTGGATGGCTATGTGCAGATACTCCTCAGTCAGGTCTAGGGACGCCAAGAACTCTCCTCTGTGATTGGACAATATCACAGACTGAAGAGTTTCCATGTGAAATCGAGGCACCCTTAGAACCTGATTGACTCTCTTTAAGTCGAGGATGGGACGAAAAGTGCCTTCCTTTTTGGGGTACCATGAAGTAAATGGAGTAATGACCCCGTCTTAGCTCTCCCGCGGAGACTGGAACTATGGCGCCCAAGTCTTGCAGTCGTCTTAGGATGTCACGCACACCTAAATGTTTTTATTCGTAAGAGCACAGGGAAACCAGAAATCACTCCCAGAGTATCCAAGCAAAATCTAAAGCGTTGCCTTGTTCTATTATATTGAGGACCCACTGGTCCGAGGTCAAAGTAGTCCACACCTCTAAGAAAAAGGGACAACCTACCCCCTATCTTTAGTGTGGAGGAGTGAACCGGCATCGTTTCATTGGGCAGACTTGAGACCCCCATGTGCTTGTGGTGCTCCATCTCTACCAGGACGTTTGCCTCGAAAGGACTGATTCCAGGAATGTTGCCGGCTAGGATCCTGTCGGGATGGAGATCCGGAGAATCTGGAGCATCGAAAACGGCTGATTCCCCCGGAATCTCGATCGCTGGGGAATGGATCCTCTCGTCCTGGGTTTATCCTCCAGTAATTTATGGACCTTGTTTTCTCTCAGAGACTTAATCTATTCTGGAAGAATTAGGCATAGAGGTTCCTCAGGAGGATGTGAGGCTGGGAGCTGTGGATGTGGTGATGGTTGGTCTCAGGGGCCCAACTCATGCTTTTCCTTTTCATATGTCGGTTACTGACCTGTTGTTTTGAGAGTGGGACACTCCAGACTTAGGTTTGAAGGTCAGATGAGATATGGACAAATTATATCCCCTAACGGAAGACGCTCTGGACCTCCTCAAGGTGCCTAAGGTGGATGCGGCGGTCTCTGCAGTGACAAAGAAAACCACTATCCCGGTGACAGGAGCCACGGCCCTTAAGGATTTGCAGGACTGCAAATTGGAATTACAGCTAAAGAAGATTTTTGAAGTGTCAGCTCTGGGGGTCCGTGCCACCATGTGCAGCAATTTTGCGCTGAGAGCCAGCCTCCATTGGGTGCAGCACTTGCAGTCGCTAGCATTCCTTTCGGATGCAGATGCAGTTCAGGCCGGTCGGCTGGAGGCCACGGTCACTTACAGTGCAGATGCGCTGTATGATCTCCTTCGTACTTCAGGCAGGACTATGGTTTCAAGCGGTCTTAAAGGGCAAGGATACCAGCTGGGCTTTTGAAGAAACATCCACGGACCAGTTCCTGAGCCATTAGAGCCTGCGAGCAGAAAACCGCCGAAACCATAGTCCCACCTGAAGTACAAAGGAGATCATACAGCGCATCTGCAATGTAAGCGACCGCGGCCTCCAGCTGACTGGCCTGAACTGCATCTGCAACCGAAAGGGATGCTAGCGACTGCAAGTGCTGTGTCCTCTGTTGCTCATCTCTTTCTTTACTGCTCTGACTCCCTGGGAAGACTCACGGCCTCTACCAGTTCCCACCAGCCTGCCACTCCCAGGCCTTCCCGGACGCTGCCGACCGCCATCTTGTCTCAGGAAATCCTTAGGCACGTGCGCGCGCGCACAAAGCTCGGCTTTAACCACGTCATGGTGGGAAACTCAGGGGCATCCTCCTCGGATGATGTCAACTCGCAGGATACTTAAGCCGGCTGGCCCTGCCTAAGGATGACTTGGCAACGAATTCCTCTTGCTAATTCCGCTCACTACGACTTCCGTTGGTTCCTGCTCCTTCGGCGAGACACTCTGGGTACCTGTTCCTTGGGGGCCCTACCTTGTCTCTGGCTATCTGCTCCTTGGAGGGCCTTCTGCCTTGGACTGTCTCTTGCCCTGACTCCCAGGACTTCTCTCGGAACCTTCTCTTCAGTGAGTACATAAGAACATAAGAAATTGCCATGCTGGGTCAGACCAAGGGTCCATCAAGCCCAGCATCCTGTTTCCAACAGAGGCCAAAACCAGGCCACAAGAAACTGGCAATTACCCAAACACTAAGAAGATCCCATGCTACTGATGCAATTAATAGCAGTGACTATTCCCTAAGTAAAATTGATTAATAGCTATTAATGGACTTCTCCTCCAAGAACTTATCCAAACCTTTTTTGAACCCAGCTACACTAACTGCACTAACCACATCCTCTGGCAACAAATTCCAGAGCTTTATTGTGCGTTGAGTGAAAAAGAATTTTCTTCGATTAGTCTTAAATGTGCTACTTGCTAACTTCATGGAATGCCCCCTAGTCCTTCTATTATTCGAAAGTGAAAATAACCAAGTCACATCTACTCGTTCAAGACCTCTCATGATCTTAAAGACCTCTATCATATCCCTCCTCAGCCGTCTCTTCTCCAAGCTGAACAGCCCTAACCTCTTCAGCCTTTCCTCATAGGGAAGCTGTTCCATCCCCTTTATCATTTTGGTTGCCCTTCTCTGTACCTTCTCCATCGCAACTATAACTTTTTTGAGATGCGGAACCAGAATTGTACACAGTATTCAAGGTGCGGTCTCACCATGGAGCGATATAGAGGCATTATGACATTTTCCGTTCTATTAACCATTCCCTTCCTAACCATTCCCTTCCTAATAATTCCCCAATCTGCTTCTACAGTCTACTACCGTATTCTCTCTTGTGTGAAGACTTACATGGCGTACCCTGCGCTGCGGGCCACTACCGTAAGACCTCCTCGGTGAACTCCACACTGCGGACCACTACCATGACATCTTTAGTGAGAAGATCTGATCGACGTACCCCGCGCTGCGGGCCACTACCGTAATATCTCTACAAGGAATCCTCACTGGCGTACCCCGCGCTGCGGGCCACTACCATCTCAGCTCTACGTGTGGAGTCTCCTCAGTATGCCACACTCTGCAGATCTGCTGCATCACCTTCAATGAGGTATCTTACTTGGGCATACCCCATCATACTAAAGACTGTACTTTCTCTCTGCACTCCTCATCTCTCGAGCAGTGCCTCTCTGCTATCTAATAAAGACTCTGTTCCACAGCTGTGTCCATCATCCTGAGATGTTGCCTCCTGACAGTGAGGCTCACAGGGCTCCTCCCTGTGGGCGGTACCATCTCTCATCTCAGCCCAAGGGTTCACAAGCTTACAAATCCTAACAATTTCCTGCCTGGTCAGGCTGAGTCGCCAACCCAGTAGCTTTTTGAATTATGACAAATTCACTTCTCATGAATTTGCCACAGTTGAAAGGATCTTGAAAGGTGCTCCATGGTTAAAGCACCACACCACCATTTTTTTAAAATTTGGGTCAGGACATGGGCACTTCCTGACTGCTACTTATATGAGATTAGTATCCAGGAAGCGCCGGCACCCAGTACGTGAGTTTCAAAAATAGTTCCAATGGAGGGATGGGAATGGGATGGCTGAAGGAGCTCGTTCCATCAGCTGAAGACATCAAGCCATTGCTGACTGTCCTGCTCTGTGGCAGCTGGCAGAGCTCATTCTGCCAGCTGTCCACCGCTGCAGGAAGGGCAGAAAGAAGGGAAGCGGGATGAGGAAAAAGAAGGTCTGGGCTGGAGTGGTGGTGTGACAAACGTCCCCCCTGACCCCAATCTGCCACCATGATAGACCCTCACCAAATACAGAATAAGTGGCAACAAGTTAGTAGCCAGGAAACCCCAAGAAGCCACACACTGCATGCAGTGTAATATTGGAGAATAAGATTGTATTTCCTCCTGTACAAAATGAAACGAAAAGAAAGGAGCATTAACAAAAAACACAAAAGAAAAAATTCCATATAATCCTGAGAGAAACAGAAGAAACAGCAGCAAAATACAATCTATGGTATCCAGCCACCAGGCCAGAAAACCTAATCTGACCAGGGACAATATGACGAGCACCAAAACCAGGACCTATCTTTATTATTCTTTCTGTATTGTGTGATTGTATTTTATTATTGTTTACTATTATATATTTGCTCTTCTTCTGTTTTTAGCTATTTTCTGAGTACTTTGGCACAGGTACAATGCCAATAACGATTCCTAAAACTGAAAAGGTGGTCATACGAACATTAAGATATGCTATACTGGGTCAGACCAAGGGTCCTATCCTGATTCCAACAGTGGGCCCAATCCAAGTCAAAGTACCTGGCAAGTACCCAAACATGAAGGACTAAGAGACAGGGAAGGGGAGGGGGGAGGGAGAGAGGGAGGGAGAAGAGAAGTGAGATATGAGACGGCCAGAAAGAGAAAGAACTACCGTAGACGTAAGAAAGTGAGGGGAAAATACAATGTTATTTCAAGTTCAGTTTATTGTTTTATGTGATTTTGAGGAACATAAAAATTATTGCATAGGATATATAATTATGTGTGCGCTTCATGACTCCAGGTCATGGACCGTACCAATCCAGGATTTTTTCTTGTTATACTTAGGGATTGAAGGATCAACTTTAAAAATGTAAAGATATTGGAACCACGAATCTCCGTATTGCTTATTTCAGCCGCCAGTGTCACAGGCACTGTACAATAAAGCTTTAAGTAGACAAATGGAAGCAGGTTTGTTTCAAAAGGAGGCTTGACACGCACCCTGGGCGTTCCGTCTAGCTGTGCAGGTTTCTGGTTTCGAGCAACAACCTCTAGTGGCCATGGGAGGGAGGCTCGACCCGCACGGTGACAGTTTCCGGTGTCGGGAGCGAGGCTCGCCCAGAGACAGCTTCCGTTATCATTCCTGGAGGGGGCACTCGGTCGCTGGGTCATGGCTTTGCGACAGATCCGTTCCCTGCTGCCGGTCGCTCTCCGCGCACTTTCTGCTGCGCGATGTCGCTCCTCTGTCGCCACCACCACCACCACCACGGTTCCTACCACCACCACTACCCTCCCCCAGCAGAGGCTGCAGGATGCGGCTCATGAGGAGGACGAGGACGCCGTTAAAGTGTTCGAGAAGGTAATCGGCGCCCCAGAGTAGGGGCACGTACCGCACGGCGCTGCCCCTCGCACTGTCCGTAGAGCTGTCCTGCCCTGCACTGGTTGTCACTCCTGTTCTTGACTACCCTTCATACTCAACAGTGAATGCGAACGAGATCTGTATATGGTGGAGGTAGTGCATGCAAATCCACGACGTACACATTAATTGTGGGTATTCTGAAAACCATGGTTAGTCAATACACATTAATTGTGGGTATTCTGAAAACCATGGTTAGTCAATACACATTAATTGTGGGTATTCTGAAAACCATGGTGGTTAGTCAATACTTCAGGACAGGGTTTACAACTCATGTTGGCGTGCCAACCACTGTACTACCCATAAAGCTATCCGTCTTCTTATTCAGCATGCTGCCTGTAGTACTCTCTGTAGTGATATCTGTTATAATACTCTCAGCACTGTTTACACTGCTATTAATTTGTTACCAATGGTTCTGTCTGTATTGCTGTTTATCCATTTGCTGTTCATCATACTACTAGTGCTGTCTGCATCTGTTGCACTACTCTTAGTGGTGTTTGTGCTTTCTATATCAGTATCTGTTATGCTACTTACTGCTAATATGCTTCCATCTATTGCACTGCCCTCTAGCACTATTAGTGCTGGTATTCATTATACGATCCAAAGCGCTATCCATTCTTCTTTCTAATGCATTATATACAGCACTATCTATACTGGTATCCATCATACTGCTTGAGTCACTGTTAGTACTGCTGTCCATAGTGCTATCAGTGCAGCTATCCATTCCGTTGTCCACTGTACTGTTTGTAGTGTTACTTGTAGTAGTATTGCTACTTGTGTATATAATAACTGTTCATGCTGTTTACCCGCTGTCAGGCCGATATAGGTACACCGACGTTTGGACGCACTAGCTTTACCCCTTATTCAGTAAGGGGGAAATGCGCGTCCAACCCCCCTGAAACTAATAGCGGCCCGCAACATGCAAATGCTTGTTGATGGCCCTATTAGTCATTCCTGCGTGATACAGAAAGCAAAATGTGCAGCCAAAGCCACCGTTTTACTTTCAGAAATTAGCGGCCTTACCCAAAGGTAGGT
Organism: Rhinatrema bivittatum; assembly: GCF_901001135.1. NCBI lineage: Eukaryota > Metazoa > Chordata > Amphibia > Gymnophiona > Rhinatrematidae > Rhinatrema > Rhinatrema bivittatum. Next base: position 508,313,945 of record NC_042615.1, on the reverse strand, counting down.
GTTAATTTCTGCCGGCACTGGGAAAGTGCACAGAAAAGCAGTAAAAAATGTTTTTCTGTGCACCCTCCGACTTAATATCATGGCGAGTATTAAGTTGGGAGGTCCCAAAAGTAAAAAAAAATTAAAAAAAAATTAAAATCGGCCCGCGGCTCGTGGGTTGAAAACCGGACGCTCAATTTTACCGGCGTCTGGTTTCCGAACCTGTGGCTGTCAGCGGGTTTGAGAACCAACGTCGGGCTGTCAAAACCGCTGACAGCTGCCGCTCCTGTCAAAAAAAGAGGCGCTAGGGACGCGCTAGTGTCCCTAGCGCCAGTCCTAATTTGAATAATTTTTTTTTTTCTGAATCGCATGCACAGGCAAGTGGCCTGTACACGTGCTGGGAGAGCGGGCGCTTGCCCGCTCTCCCGCGATTTTTACTGTATCGGCCTGTAGGCCTATACAGGATTCAATAAGATGAGTGATGGGAAGAACAACTCAAGTCCTCAAGACTTATAAACAGGTCTGGTTTTCAGGATATCCATAATTAATATGCATGAAATAAATTTGCATATGCTGGAGGTAATGCATGCAAATGTCTTATCCATATTTATTATGGATTTCCTGAAAACCAGATCGGTTTGTGGCTCTTGAGGATTAGACTTGGCCACTCTTGGAGTAAGATTTAAGAAAGCATTTTCCATAGAAACACTAAATAAATGAGGCCCTCCAGGATGAGAAGTCCTGATATGGAAGGAGACAGACTCAGAGGAAATGCTGTTTTGTCAAGAGAGTGATGGATGTCAGACATCACGACCAGCAGAGGAGGTAGCAGCCAAAACCATCACAGAATTCAAATGTGCTTGGGACAGATACAGAGAGTGGTAGTGAGAGGAGGGTCTGCAATGCCACATTTAACCAAGGAGCAGCTGAACAGGCATTTTAGCTCAAGAGCTCCTCATTTGCAAGCAACTATTACATTAGGGTTTTTTTTTTTTAATTTGGGGAGGGGGTACATTTTTAAGTAATATCTAATCCACAAAAACATTTTGAAATGAAACATCCAGTATACACACTTGTCAACAAAATCAGCCAGTAACAAAAAGTAAAAAGCAACAAAGAATATTCAGATGCTGTCCAAGTTTAGAACAGGAAAAACTAGTACTTGTGAGTTCAGAACAAAATATTTTTTTGGCACATAAAAAAAAAAAAAAAAATAGTTTAAGGATCCAGTCTATGTACTGCTCCAAAATCAAATCAACTGTTAATGTGGAACTAGTAGATAAAGAGAAATCTTGCAGGTGGTCATGCTCTGTGGCTGGCAGCTGGATATATCCTCAGCAGTGTGGACAGAAAACTCGGGCAGACTGGTCTTTTTCTGCTATCATTTACTATGTCATATCTATGTTATCAAAAGACATCTGGGCATCCTGAAACCCCCTCCCCCCCACCTCCTCCTTCAGCAGCCCTCTTCTTTAAGGGAAGGAGATAATACACCTTACAAATTGGGGGTATAGCTTCAATTGGTGTCTCAGTTGAGTATCTTTTAAATATGTCCACAGGTGAAATTGATGGTACTTTAAGAAACATACATTCCACCTTGTAATAACTTTTTTTTTCCCAAATGCTCAGTTATTTTAATGCAGAATCATGATAGATATATCATTTTCCTGACATTTAGCAACTTTCAAACTCAAATTGATCAGTTGGGGTGTCATAACCTTGAATCTCCTGTTGCCAAAGCTAACTGTCCTGAAAGAGATTTTTCAAGGCATACAATTGTCATCCATATTTTTCTCCAGGTTTATAGCTTGAGGCTTACCAGGCACTGACTTGAGGAGTACCTGCAATACCTGCTCTTTTCCAAAACACTCTTTACCTCTCCCTCCTTGACCTGTCTGCAATTTTCTCCATGCTTGTGGCTGCTCCCTGCAATAGTTCACTCTCTACTGCAGCAACACCGGTGCGTCCCCCTCTTGTCGGTTCAGACTGTAAAGCCACATTGGTAGCAATTGGATCGGTGAAGAAGCCAAGAGATGACCTTGCAGCCATCTTTATTTATCCATTTTGAAGTGGATTATATTCAGGTACTGCAGGTATTTCCCTGTTCCAGAGACATAAGGATTTGAGCCCTGGCTTCCCTAGTTCATAGCCTGCTGCTCTAACCACTGGGCTACTCCTCCACTACTCTATGGGATGCTTGCAATCCCTCAAACTCAATGAGAACTCCATGTTGGAGGATGTCGTCGGTGATCCTCACTCTGCAGCACCTTGCAAGAATGCTATGGGAGGGGGGCTATATTGGGAAACTCGGCTTAACTCCCATGAGAACCACAGATTGATCCATGAGGTTTACAGATGAATTCACTGGCTTGGAAGAGGAGAACCAGAGTTCTGCCTTTTTCTTCACTGTTGAGTAGGTAAGAAAACATTTTTGAAAAAGAAGCAGATCCAAAACCGAGAACAATCATCCATACAAGGATTAGAGATCACACGCAGGCCGAAGCAATACAGTGTGTTCAGCCGATGCCACTGGTTAACCCGTGGTTGAATGTGTGTCCACATCTCCTTATGCTATAAGAGGATTTGCGCATTCAAACACCTGCAAAGCTAATAGCGCTCATCACATGTAAATTCATGTTGATGAGTCTATTAGCTATTCTCCCCCGATACAAAAAAAAAATGTGTGCCCGATGTGCACATTTTTACTCTCCCAAATTAGTGCCTGCCCCGGAGCAGGCATTAATTTTGAGCAGCTCAAAAAATGTACAGAAAAGTAGAAAATACTGCTTTTCTGTACGTCCTCCGCCTTAATATCGTGGCAAAATTAAATTGGAGGAACAAAAACGTTTATATATATATATATATATATATATATATATATATATATATATATATATATATATATATATATATATATATAAAAAAGAGTGCTGTATTCCTAACTCGTTGACAGCCATCTCTCCTGGGCGCCTGCTGCCAGGGAGGCGTTAGGGGTGCACAATTTCCCCTAGCACCTCTTTTTACCACGGCAGCCGATTTTAAATATTAAATTGGGTGCCTTGGAGAGGTCGATCGGCGTGTTTTAGGAGAGCGGGCGCTCATGATCGAGTGCCCATTATCCGCGTTCTGACATTTCATTGGCCTGACTGTGAGCTACTGAGTGTTTGTCATTTTGAACCTCAAACCATGTGGCAGAGTCTTTTTGTTAGTGTAATAAATAGTGCTATCCAAATTACACTTCTGTGTCCATCTCCTGGATCACTCTGCTTTACACTTGGGGGAATTCTGCATTTGATGTGGATACCAGGAGGTAGCGGTGGGCTGGAAGAGAAGAGGCTGCCGTAGTGGACCATCAGCTTGAGCAGGCCAGAAACAAGAAGGAAACAGCAGTGGGATGAGGCTGCAGTGGTAAGTGTTGGGCCTGTGTGTGGTGGCAGTAGTGGAGGTGGAATCTGAAAGAGAGCTAATGGAGCTCCCTTAGACTGCCATCTGAGATCTGGGGTCTTGCTGAGATGGGGAATAGAGGGAGATATGCATTATAAATTATTACTCAGATAGTGATTATATTGTGTATGTCTGAAACAATGAATTCTTCAGAATTTTAAAAATACTGTGTGCAGAATTCCTTCAGAAATAGAGCTTCCAGCTCAATTACAACTGATCTCTAGGCTGTAGCACCATAAGCTGCTGTTCCCCCTTCAAACTCCCATCTCCTTCAGCCGCTGCAGCAACATCTTTGGGCCAGAGGCCTCAGATCACAGCTCCTTGCAGTTACCTAGTACGTGCATCCCTTGAGTGTGACCACTTAGTGTCAATGTTGTGCAATAGCCGAGATTCCCTTCCCCCCACTGGGCGTACGAGTGCTGCCTCTGAACAGCAAAAGCCAAGCTCATGGATTGAATCAGCTCTCCCACATGTGGTAACATGCAGCCGTTGGACTGCTGGAGTGTTATATCTATCACACTACCATAACGCCATCCATCTTCTTATTCATCGTGCTACCTGTAGTACTCCGAAGTTGTCATTCTAAAAATTCTCTTCCCTCCCCTCAGTTTTCAGGCCTCATGCAGGTGGTAATGAAGTCATAGGATTGATCTATTTTTTTTTTTTCTCTACTGCCTTCTTCCTGGATCTCGGGGACTCCTCTCCAGCCTGATGTCTGGAGTGATAGTTCCTTCCAGTCTCATTCTTGGTGCTGCTTGCTGTCTGGGGCTGCCACAGCCCCAGCAACCCCCTCTTCTCCCTCCCTTCCCCAGGCCTGAGCGCAGCACTTCCTCACCTGCTGTTTTTTAATGGTTTGTCAACAATTAATTGCATTAGTACTGATAGTTTACACGTGCGTGCGTTTTGCAGGATTCAGATAAGGGCACCCATCCTCAAAGGATATCCAAATGTTAAAAAAAAAAAAAAAATGCCAGAAGAGCCACTAAGCTCGTTAAGGGGCAGTGGTTCTGATGTACTGAAAGATTGAGATGATTTTTTTCCCCTAAGAAAAAACAGTTTGGACAAATTTTAAGATTGGATCCACTTATACTAATCAAAAAAAATTAAAGGGCCCCTAAAGGATCTGGTAGGCAATTTCTCTTTACTCCAGGATAGCAATCAAAACAAGGGAGCATCCTCATAGGCTCTGGGGAATTAGATTTTCCCCACCTACAGAGGAGGGGATTCTTTACTGAAAGAGCAGTGCAGTTAGGGCTATTTGCCAGTAATAAATGCATGGATTTATGTTTCCTACCAATAGATGGAGACACAGAACAGCAAGTTTGCTCACATTCACTGCTTAGGGATCCTGTGCTGCCCTTACTGCCAGCCTTCAATATAATAAGTTTACGTTTTTAACCCATTTCCCTACACCCCTCCCAACCCAGGGGCTTCAAGGGAAAACTGACTCTTGTCTCACAAACTAGGGGGGGGGGGGGGGGTGTGGGTCAATCCACATTAAATACCTACATTTGAAAACGTGAGCACTCCTGGCAGTCTGTAAGGGTCCTGTGATTGGTCCTGCCTGGACTTGAGGAAATTAGCAGATAAGATTTACCTTTTCTCTTTCCTCTTCAGCCAGCGAGACCCGTCCACACCACACGGAATGGATCCAAGCTACTCCTTCATCTGGGTGGACACCGCCAGCCCTGCTTTCAAGACGCCAGAGTCTCTGGCTTGGATAAAACTTTGTGAAGGAATGTAAGGAAAGCTCATGCGGCTGCTCTGCGAATTTCCACAGGACAGACCAAACGGAGCTCCACACACAACAGAGCTTGGGCTCTGGAAGTGTGTGCCATCAGCCCTCTTGGGCAACGTTAAACTTTTGGCTATGTAAGCCAAGTCTATCGCCTCCTTAATCCATTGTGCTATCGATGCCTTTGATGCCACTTCACCTCTCCTGGCACCAGGGAACAGTGCAACTTTCTAAATCCGTTGGTCTTCTTCTTCAGATACCGGAGAAGAATTCTGTGTGCATCCAGACGAAGCTGCTCGCAGGCTGCTGGACATGATTCCCTCTTGAGAGGGTAGGAACTACCTTCCTCCTGAATAAGGTGGAAACTGCAACACCGAACCATGCAGATTACACACTGCCTCCTCTGGGAACCTCAAGAAAGGCTCCTTTGCATGATTTCTAGTAGCCATCTGTTTGGCCTGCAGTTCTGAGATCTTGCCTGGGCCGTACAGATGGCTACTAGAGATGTTTTCAGTGTGAGATTTTTAATCATGCTTTCATGAGCAGCTCAAAGAGCAGGCCGCTCGGGGATTTCAAAACCAAGGAACTATTTCCTTCTGGACAGCTGAACATACGCTGCTCCCCTTAGAAACCTGAACACGTCAGGTGAGAACCCTATGTCTGCTTATAGAATGTCCCCATAACAGATATCTCATGTACACCAGAGACATAGACACCTTACTGGCTCCTAAAAACTACTTACTGCTGACTAATCCTTCTTACACAAGTGTTGGCCTTTCAAGGTCCGTGCCATAAGGACAAAATTGAGACAGGTTTTCTTGTACTACTGGCCCCTGGAACAACAGCACCCCGGACCGCAGCAACACTAAGGATCTCTTGTCCATAGTGTCATCAAATCACATACCATGGTCGCCGGGGCCATTAAAATTCACCAAAATTGATGCCCTTTATCCTCTGCTAACACTGCCCACCAAGGGCCATGGGGGAAGTACATAAAGGAGCCACTGACCCCAGCCACTCCTGAATCGGGTGTCCAGCTTGACTGCCCCCCCCCCCCCCCCCCACACACTTCTTTCTCCTAGAGCTGAAAACATTTTCTGCCTTGGTATTGCAATTAATTCCATCTCTGGTTCTCTCCCACACGTCCATTATCCAGAGAAATGCCACCTCAGATAGTGCCCACTCTGCTGGATCCAGCCATGATTCTGGACTTAGAAAATTTGCCTGACTATGCTGTGCTCCTGCTTTGTTTGCTTGCTGAGAACATCCTCGTGTGCTTCTCCACCCACCTTCGTAAGAGCTCTGCTTCTTCGGCCACTGAGGAGGACGTCTGATCCCTCCTTGGTGATTATGTATGCTGCTGTCATAGTATTGTCCTGGGAGAATGTGGACTACCTGTCTCTGAAAGAGGAGCAAAAGTTAGAAGTGCCTTGTATCACCACTCGTTCCAAGCAATTGATGGACCATTTGACTTTTGTCAAACTCAAAGTCCCCTAAGCCATCCTATTACAGACATGTGCTCCCCATCCAAAGGACTGTTTCTCAGTTATTACTGTTGTCCATGAGAGGGATTTGAATTGAAACCCCACCACATCTAGGTCCCTGACTGAAAGCCACCAAGTTAGGATGGCTCTGGTCCCCTCCTGCAATAGGTGCCTCATTGAATAGACCTGAGACTGAGGAAGACGACTTTGAGAGCAAGGCTCTTTGTAGGAGTCTCGGTGTTCTTGCCCCACAGCCTCAAATCCAGTGCTGCCACCATTGATTCCTAAGAGTTGAAGGTAGTCCCACGCCTTGGGACTCCACACTCCCATCATACCTCTTACTTGACCCTGAAGCTTGACGATCCTTTCCATTGCCCATATATACAATGCTCCCTTTTTTTTTTTGTGTCAGACTGAGCCTCTAGGTATGCTAAATGTTGGGAGGGAACCAACTTGCTGTTTGCAAAGTTGACCACTCAGCCTAACTTCTGCAATAATTGAACCAACCGCTAGCAGCCACTTTGCTCTTCACTGCTAACTTTGCTTAGATTAGCCAATTGTCCAGATACGGATGAACCAAAATCCTTTCTTGGACCTAGAGCTGCTGCCACTACTACCAATCACCTTGAAAAATTTCCTGCAACTGTTATCAGGCCAAGTGGGAGTGTCCAGAATTGGAAATGACCTTCTGGAGTAGCGAACCATTGGTGTTCTCCCTTGTGAGACTATGGGGGTGAAGCATCCAAATCCAGTCAGGTAAAAAAAATTCCCTCTGTTTTGCTGCCTCAGATTCTCCATTCTGAAAACGAGAAAACTTTCAGTATGCTGACTTGTTTAAAGTCCAGAATAGGCTGAAAAGTGCCTGCCTTCTTGAGGACGATGAAGAAAATGGAAACCTTTCCTTGTCCCCTTTTGTGACACGGGACCTTGCAGTACAGCTCCTAGGCCCCTCTGTACCTTGCACACTCAGCTTCTTACAGGGAAAGACGGAGACACCATAAAAGCATCTGAAAATAGGATGGGAAAGTTCAGTCTCTTATGACTTCAGTACTCGCTGGTCTGCCATTTATTTGGCTCCATCTCTTGGTAGAAGGCCAGAATGCAAATGTCTGTCAATGAAGTAGGAGATTAGTAGGAGATTAGGCATACACCTAATTTCTCCCTCCTCTCTACTGCCCACCCTTCCTCTCCTCTGCCCCTTCTTCTGGTCCTCCATCCCCTCACTTCGCCCTTCTCCTACCTTTTTCTCACCCCTTCCCTCTGCTCAATCACTCCCCCCTCTCCTTCTAGCACTCCTAAATTGTTTATCTCTTAGTGTCTTCCTTTGTACATATGTATATAATTACAAACCTAGTTGAGTATTTAATGCAAATTTCCCCTTGTTCACACCCTCATTTATTCATTTGTTAACTTGTTTTATTTGTTCAATGTAAAGTGCCATGCTTGGCGTTTTGTTTGTGTTACACTGTAAACCGATGTGATATCCTGGATGAATGTCGGTATATAAAAATTTAAATAAATTTGTTGCTTCTGCACCTTCATTGGGAACTTCGAGTCCCAGTGGTAGCCACCCTTGCATTCCTATCTCTGCCATCTCTTTTGGTGTCCCTATTAAAAGTCTAGAATCCTGACGATGACTTCTAGCTAGCCCACCCTGAAAACCTGCCCTAAGCTTTTCCGCGGTGGAGCCTTAGATTGCCCCAACTAATTAACTTCTCTGTGAAAGGAAGCTTAGCCAGCCAAATCTTAGATGCTGAGTCCACAATTCTTCAACCAAAGTATGCAATGGGTGGCCACCATAGTAGCCATACTCTGTGCCAAAGTTTGTACGGGGTCCTATGACTCATTAGTCAGGCCAAACCTGGCTAACTTGGGCAACTAGATAGTGGCTGACTGTTGGCCCCTTAGAGTCGAAAGGATTGCAGGATTCTGAGGCTGCATGGTTTTCCTAGAGAGCCATCATGGTCAGACAAATCTGATTGATGTCTTTGAATGTGTGAGCAGAGAATTAGATTGGGGGAAGGTGATGATGTGATGTACTTTATATTTCAGTCACTCTTAATGCTGTCCTGCAGTGGGGGTGGGGAACATTAAATAAATAAACTGAGCAGTCCGGGGTGGGACCTAACAGTCGACTGGATAGGGATAGAAAGCGGAGCATGATAGTGTAAATGATGTTCATGCTGAAGAAGGAAAGGTGATGAATGAAGTGTCTCAGGAATTTATAATGGCTGATTTCAGCTCAATATTTTTGGGAGAGATATTGGCTAAGTGGTTAGGAGGATAATTCTACTTTTTCTACTGGTCTCTCCCTGTGCACTCTAGCATCCTTCCAGCTTTGGCCACATCCTTGACAGACTGTGTCACTACCTTGAAACCACTGGATATCATCATCTCTCGTTCCTGCTTTGTGGACATCTGTATCTCACTTCCTTCATGCACTGGCCCCTTGAATTTTTGTACCCAAAAAGGCATAAAACTGTATTTTTAGTTCTGAAACTTAACTGCCAAGCAGCTGACCACTCTGTCAAGCTTTTTTAGGTCACTCTGCATGCTGTCCATTTTTTTTTCAGGCATGGCACACACTTTCAGATCTTAGTGCCATCCATAAAAAAGGCAAAAAACCCCCTTTATACTGGTGACCTTGCCTGAGTATTGTGTCCAGTTCAGGAGGCCATATCTCCAGGAAGATCTAGACAGACTGGAGGCAGTCCAGAGAGGCTACCAAAATGGCTCAGTGTCTCTACCAAAAAAGCCCTATGAGATGAGACTTAAGGACCGAAGTATGAATATTCTAGAGGTCAGAAGAGAGGAGAGAGGGTTTTTTTCCCTCTCAAATATTTAGCTCGTACCTCTTTCATTGGTGCCTCAGGGTGGGGTTACATTCAGATACTGTAAGTATTTCCCTGTCTCCAGAGGGCTAACAGTCTTGTGTGTACCTGAGGCAATGGAGGGTGAAGTGACTTGTCCAAGGTTAGAAGGAGCTTCCCTGGTTTCTCAGCCTGCCGCTCTAATCACTAGGCTAGAAACATTCAAATACCAGCATGGTATGTAATAGTACACAAGAAGCAAATCTTTTCCACTGCCCAGGAGGTTCTAGAATAAGGGGGGGTCATAAAAGGATGCTTCAGGTGGGTAAACTCCCAGAGCAGGTGGTGGCAGCTAAAACTATAACAAATTAAGAAGGCGTGGGATAAACAGAGGATCCATCATTGCAAAATAATGAATATGGTGTGGAAGTGATTCAGTGACGAGAGCTGGGCCTGCCAGAATGAATGGTGAAGTGAGTAATTTGTACGTTAGAAGTCCTGCCGGGAAGCACCGGCAAACTCCACAGTCAGGCCAGTCTGGCAGGCCGCAATGACAGAATCAAGCCACGGTTGAGCCTGCCTGGCAGGCTGCAGTACAACAATAGCTCATGTTTCTGGGTCTGTCTGGCAGACTGTGCTCCTTTTGTCAACCAAGTCAGTGCAGGCGGTTGGTGGTGCTGGCGTACGGTTCAGAAAGGCTGGGGTGCTAGAAGGCCAGATGATCTGGTATTGGCCATGCCAGTACTGGCAGCTCTTTAGATTATTAAAAAGCTTATGGTTAGACATGGGAAGGGAGAGGGTGATGAGTATGACCCAAATTGGGGATCTTCTTTGCTGGGGTGCAAAGGGAGAAGACCAGAATAAGGGGAGATTTCGTGCACGTGGTCAGTCTCGAGGGCTGGCAGCTGGGATCTTTCTTGTCAGACTGGAAGGGTGCTTGGTCTTTTTTCATGCTATCATGTACTCTGTAAAAATGCTGGCAGAGGGTATTTGTGGCAGTGAGGTTAGATGCCACCCCATTTAGAGGCAAGGCTATTTCCATGGAACTGGCAAAACTGAAAGTGGTCAAGATGATGATGGGTTTGATGAAATCCATCCTAGGATATGAAGGTGAGCTCGGAGAGGCTCTGGAAGCGCAACCGCTGGTTCTTTTCCGTCCTTCTTAGACTGGCATGGTGGCAGAGGACTGAGGGAAAGGCATATGCTGACCCTCTTCATAAATGTAGTAATAGGGAGAGTTTGGAAACTACAGTAGATAAGTAAATTCATAGTCACTACTACAAGAAAAGATAGTGGAGTCTCTTTTTTTTCTTTTTTTTATATTTAATTTAAAATGTTTTTATTGCTTTTGGTACAAATGCTCAAGATAGAAATGAAAAGTACCACACAGGATGGTGAGCTCCCTATCAAGAGATGTGTAAGACAAAGAGACTTCCATTTCGTGAGGTGATGTTAGCAAAACAGAAGTGAGTTAAATAGAGAACAAAGGATTAAGTCTAAACCTGAAAATTATAAATGAATGGATCTGTGCATTTGTTGTTTACCAAGCCCACGCATAGTCACACAGCTGAATTCACCCCTCGCCAGAACTGACAGAGATTACAACCTGACTGTGACTATACTGGAAGCAGGTTTTCTTCAGCAGGAATATACGGGTGACCCAATGTCAGCAGAAACTGCGGCAAGGGCTGGATTTCCCCAGCCGCTCGGTCCTACTTTCCTTTAGTTCTTACAGCTGCTGTGAGAACTCTCTCTCCATGGTGGCCATTTCCTATATTTTAGGTAGCCACATGGCTAGCGGGCTTACAAAACCGGGGACAGCCTCGCCCAGACAATCCCTTTGCTTTTAAAGCCAAGCGGAGGACTAGACTTTTTTTAAGCATCAGTGGGGCTCGGGTTTTGTGGTTCAGGTGCACAAGAACCCAGGCTTGGGGGCTTCAAATTCCTGCAGAGCTTGCTGCAGAAAGTGAAGGGACCCAGCCTAGGTTTAACCATTGGCACTTTGAACAAGGAAAGGTGGTTTAAGAACCCCCCCCCCACAGGAAAAATCCCTTCTTTTTACAAGCAGCCGCTCTGCAGGAAGTTTTCCATGCTCTGGCCTGCTTTGGGTATTAAATAAGAATAAGGGGGTGGCTGTGGGATTCTGCAGCCCTTCCTTACCCTTTCTGTTAATATTCTGAGTCAAGAAAGAAGGGTTTGTTTGGTTGTTTTTTTTAAATATATTTTTGGTTGAAAGGATTGTAAGGACCTAAAGACTCTTTCAAATCTATTTACCTTCTAGACAGGGTGACGAGATATGGTGGAGATCTTAGTGTAAAGCTTTTGATGCTTATCTCACACGCGAGGCTTCTAAATAATAAGTGAGCAGCTTGAAGGGAGGCGGAGCCTAAGAGGGTAAATGGGTTAGAAATCGACAGATGGTAGCAGTAAAGGGAGCTCACCCCAGGGGGAGACATCGGCGAAGGTTTTGGGGATGGGTCCTATAGCTGTTTCTGCTCAATATTTTCATGAGTAATTGTTGCAGAGCAGTTGCTATGGAAGGGTTTTGTCATTTTTGCAGATTATGGTAAAATCTGCAACAGAATGGACAGTCCTAGACACGGTAGGCAAAAGAGAGGAGCGAAGTAAGGAAAGTTCAAGGCATGGTCAAATAGTTTTAACGGCCAAAATATTTAAAATGCAAAAAACCGTATGGAGTTCAAGCATTTACGGCACAAAATCCCAGAGACATAACACGAGGGGATGAAACCGATGTGCAACGAATGCGATCACCCCCCCAAATCTGTTTCCTGCCTGATGATAGCAAGGTAGCCAGAGCCTGAAGGATGCTAAGGTGGAAAGGGAGAGGCGTTAGCGGGAAAAGAAAGGATGGTGGTTGATGCTGCTTTCCCAAATCGTTGGGCAGACCTCAGCTGGAGTATTGTTTTTCAGCTTGGAGGTTGTTCTTGAACTTTGGTCCAGAGGGTGGACAGAAGCATCTTTTTAGTCCTGACTGGGACTTGAGGAGCAGGAGGCAGAAGAAGCATCTTTGACCCTGATTGATGTCCAGAAGCGGGAGAGGAGGTGTTGGAGCCTGGGAGAAGAGTGAGAGGGCTAAGGGTGTGTGTGTGTGGGTTTCTGCAGGGTAAGGGGTGGTCTGATGAGGGAGGAATAATAAGAGAGCTGCAAGGGGGTGGGGCTGGAGGAGGATAAACTACTGCACCCAAGTGGGGAGGGGTGAGAGGGCTTTACACCATTCAGGCCGATTATAGCACAGTTCGCTCTGACGGGAGCGCACTGTTAACTCGCCACTGGACGCGCGTTTTCGGCCCCTTACTGAATAAGGGGTAAGGGAAAACGCGCGTCCAATCCGCCGAAACCTAATAGCGCCCGCACATGCAAATGCATGTTGATGGCCCTATTAGGTATTCCCGCGCGGATACAGTAAGTAAATGTGCAGCCAAGCCGCACATTTTACTTTCAGAAATTAGCGCCTACCCAAAGGTAGGCGTTAATTTCTGCCGGCACCGGGAAAGTGCACAGAAAAGCAGTAAAAACTGCTTTTCTGTGCACCCTTCCGACTTATGTCATGGAGATATTAAGTCGGAGGTCCCGAAACTTTCCAAAAGTAAAAAAAAAAAAAAATTTGAATGTCAGCTGGCGGCTTGTTGGGTCGAAAACCGGATGCTCAATTTTGCCGGCGTCTGGTTTCCGAACCCGTGGCTGTCACGGGCTCGAGAACCGACGCCGGCAAAATTGAGCGACGGCTGTCAAACCCCGCTGAGCAGCCGCCGCTCCAGGCTAAAAGGAGGTGCTAGGGACGCGCTAGTGTCCCTAGCGCCTCCTTTTGGCCGTTTTACCACGGGCCTCATTTACATACAGAATCGCGCGCTCAGGAGAGTGGGCATTCGCCCGCTCTCCCGCGGACTTTACTGAATCGGCCTGATTGTTAGGTGGGGAATATGCACTAATGTTCGTCTGCAGTCACTGCCCCCCCCCCTCCAAAAAAAAAAAAATTGGTGGGAGGGAAGGAGATTTACAATGCTGGGGGGAGAGGCAAGCCAGTCGCATTTTCAGGATCTCTCTCATGAATATCCGGGAGATCTATTTACATTCACTGCCTCCCAATGTGTGCAAGATACTTCTCATGCATATTCATGAGAGAGATCCTGAAAGCCCAAGTGCCTGGGGGGGCGAGGACCAGTTTGAGCACCTCTGATGTAGTGAGCGCCTTTCATCCCTGACGAGTAAGTTCTTGGAGGGTATAACAGACTCCCTAATATGTAAACCCTAGAAGAGGGGCACGCGCACTTTCTGGGCAAGGCTCCCCCTTCCATCCGTGTAATTAGTTGGGGCAGCCACCCCCTCAAGTGAGGTTTTATAATATCACTAATTGTTCCCTATTTTTTCTCTTAATTTTTGTTTGTTTTTTTTTTCTTGGTTTGCTAATCTTTTTTTTTTTTTTTTTTTTAACACTTTTTTGCCTTTCATTTCACTCCCCTCCATGTCCTCTCTCTGTAGCACTTCTTTCTCCTCTCCTACCTCACTGCTTTTCCCTCTGCAACTGTGATCTCTCTCCAAGGGTAGGGACCCCGGTGACGGCAGGAACTCCTCCTGGGCTGGGGGGGGGGGGGTCTGAGGTTGTAGAATAGCATAGCGTCTCCTCCCGTTTCTGGATCCACCATGGAGGAAGCAGTTCTCCCGGGCATGCTTAGGGCAACCCTTAAATGGACCACTGTTTCCCATCCCAGTGTGCCTTCAGACCTGGACCGAGTTTGCCACGGGAAAAGTCACCGCGGCTTGATCCTCCGATCTAGACCAGCACCTGGGCTCTGCTCTCAGCGCCTCACAGCAGCAGGAGTCACCAGCAGTGGCTCTTAAACACCTAGGAGCGGAGAGAGAGATCACGTGACACGTGAGAGGGAGCGGATGTAGCCGACCCTCTCGGGCTCCCTGATTTCTAATCTAACCCCATCCGGCCCTAATTGCTGTTCATTTTTGCGTGGAAGTCTCTCAATATCCCAGCGGCTATTATTGGTGAGCGGAGCGGTAGCCAGATGTCGACCCGCACGGCGCGCAGGGACAAGGATTCGGCAAAAGAAAAAGTCAGGCCTACTGACTCGGCCTCTGAGGAGGAACACAGCATGGCAGACTTACCGGCACCAGCGAGCTGGGCAGATCTTCGCACCGCGGTAGTAGAGGCACTGGAGCTAGAGTTTAAAAAACTTTCGTCCCAACTCGGCGAGGTGACCGCAGCGCTTGCTGGCTATGAAGCGCGATTCTCAGCCCTAGAGGAACGGGTTTCGGACGGCGAAGATGGCGCCCAGGCCATGCGGTCAGAGGTAGCGAAGCTACGTGCGGAGATCACCCGACACACAGCGCGTATTGAAGACCTTGAAAACAGGTCCAGGAGGTCCAATCTACGTCTGGTAGGCCTCCCAGAGGAAATTGCGGATCGAGATTTGCCCCAAAAAATAGAAAACTGGTTGATTCGCGAACTGTCTCTGGGCACTGAGCACGGTCCCCCTGAGAATAGAAAGAAGCTCACCGGTTGGGGCAGAAAAGGGCTCAGCAAGAAAAACCACAAGTAGTAATAATAAAACTGTTAAATTATGCTCACAAAGTAGCGATCCTGCAGGCCAGCCGTCGGGGGAAAGCGCTGTTGTATGAGGGAAAGAAGATTCTGATCTTCCAAGGACTTTTCAGGGGGCCCTATCTGCACAGCGCAGGGCTTTCTCCCCATTGTGTACACAGTTGTTTAATCTGGGTCAGAGAGCTGTGGTAGTATACCCAGCGAAGGTCCGTGTAAGTACACTGGAGGACCCAGATGGTTTAGTGAGGTCGCTAACTTAAAAGCTTACATTGGCACCCTGGATCGTGGGGCTGGAGAAAGACCGGGCGGACGCAGCCCTGGGTCGGATACTGGATAAATGTACAGGACAGGCAGCCAGCTACTTAAGCTGAGAAGTTTCTACCGGCCCTGGCATGCATTGCCTAATCTATTGCTTATGGGGCAGGGGGACCTGCACCCTTTGGTTACTTTAATATTTGACAGTTAAGTCTGTTCACTGTTTTTTTTCTCTCTCTTTCCAAGTTTCTGGCACATGCTGGATGCGGTGTGAACAGATCTCCACTTTGTGCTGCAATGGGATATTTGGTATACTATAGGTGTTTCAATATTGTATTGTGAAATTGTTTATAGGGGGGAACAAAAGCTGTTATTTGTTCAACTTTTATGTTATGTTATTTCTATGGAGTCCCATCCCTTGTTATGTTGCTGCAAGCTGGATGGGGGGTGAAGAAAGGGGGGAGGGGGCAGAGCAGCCCGAGTGTCTTAACAGGAGTCTCTTAGGTGGGGAATTAGTGGAGATGAGACTTCTGGGGAGTCTAGTTAGGGGAAGGGGGGGGTGGGGGGGGGGGAAGGGGAAGGGGAGGAGGGTCAGGGAAAGATACAAGGTGCTGGCATGATACAGATTTCAAACATTTTTGGTGGCATGTGGCGTGGGGAAATCACATTCCACAGGGAGATGGCCAGAGCTGGGGTGGTCATCATTCCCTTGGAGTTGGGAAATTCTCATTGTTCAAATTACTTTTCTATGGCGAGAATATGGGGGTAAATGGCTATGCGTAATCTCAAATTGATATCCTGGAATGTATGTGGTATTAATACACCTGTCAAACGGTCGAAGGTATTACAGGCCTTGAAGAGACAGGCTGCGGACATAGCATTCTTGCAGGAAACCCATCTTACAGATGTGGAGCACCTGAAATTATGTCAGTCTTGGGTGGGTTCGGTGTATTCTTTCTGAACATAAAGATCCTCAGGGTCGCTTTCTTATTTTAGAAGTAACAATTAATCAGATGCCTGTGGTGTTGTGCAACCTGTATGCCCCGAATTCTCAGCAAATGCCTTTCTTTCAGAATATACATAAAATGTTACTTTCATATATGGACAAATTCCTGGTAGTGGGGGGAGATTACAGTTCTTTACGGGACCCCGAATTAGATAGCTCTGCCACTCGGCGGCGGACGGGGGTCAAGGGTCGGGGGATACAGCTCCTTGAACAGAGTTTGCACCTGGTTGATGCATGGCGAGCTCTAAACCCTTTTGAGCGGGACTTTACACATGTCTCCAGAGCTCATTCCACACAATCCCGTATCGACTATTGGTTAGTCAGCACACATTCCTTCTCCAAAATTTCAGGAGTAGGAATTGGAGACATTATTGTCTCAGATCATGCCCCAATTTGGGTGGATCTGGCAGTGCTCCCTCAAGTGAGTGACTGTAGGGGCTGGCGCTTCCCTTATTATCTGGCAGAGGACACAGCGTTTCAAACCTTTTTATTGGAACGATGGACAGATTTTGCAACCCTAAATGCCCAACATAGCAGTGATCCAGTACTGTTCTGGAACACTGCTAAAGCTTGTCCTTAGGGGAGATATTATCTCGTATATATCACATCGGAAAAAAGTGCTAAATAATCAATTATTGACCCTGACAAAGAAATTGCAACAGGCTAAAGGGGGCACTATAATCGTTCTTGCACATCGGTAACCAAGAGTGATTATAGAACCATTCAATCAGCTTTGAACTCGCTGCTACACCAGAGGGCTAAACACAGCATTCTATATCACCAACATAGGCTCTATAGATATGGTAACAAATCTGGGAAGCTTCTGGCCAACTTAGTTAAGTCTAATAGAGGGTCCCGGCATTATCACCGGCTCTTCGTACGCCACAAGGCCACATCGTTCATGAAACCCCTAAAATCCTAAAAGTTTTTCGGGATTATTATGCGGCATTGTATCGGGCTGAGGGCTGGGACTCAAGTCAATGGGACTCATTTAGTGCCGCGTTAAACCTCCCTATCCTGACCCAGGCTCAGCAAGAGGGGCTTAAACCGACCCATTACAGAGGATGAGGTTTCGACAGGTTTATTCGGAGTTCCCCAAGGTTTAAGGCCCCAGGGCCGGATGGATATAGTGCAGACTTTATAGGTTGTCTTTTCAGAGCCCCTCTCCCCCTTGTTGCCATTAGTTTTTTACAGCACTAATCTCGAAGGGAAGTTTTCCGGTGCATGGGAATAGGGCCCACATCACTCTAATTCCCAAGCCTGGGAAGGATACCCTGCACCCCTGCTTCCTATCGCCCTATCTCTTTATTAGATGTGGACCATAAACTGTTGGCGAAAAATTATGGCAGATAGATTGAGTGCCGTTTTGGCCACAGATGATTCAACCGCGTGCCAAGTAGGCTTTGTGAAAAAAACGCTATGCCTTGACTAATATCCGGAAGCTAACAATTGCTATGGATCTCTGCACCCAGACACAATATTCCCTTCCTCATTGCTAGTCTAGATGCAGAGAAGGCTTTTGACCCGGGTGGAATGGGGGTTTATGTTTTGCCTATTGAGAGACATTGGGATTTGGAGGTTTTTTCTATCAAGCCTTTGCAACTCCTATACTCGGGCCCGGTTGCCTCGTTAATATGGTGAATGGTCAATTTTCCCTGAATTCCAGGTCTTTCGGGGTACCCGACAGGGCTGTCCCTTATCCCCTCTCCTTTTTCTCTTGACCCTGGAGCCTCTATTACCTGGCTATTCAAACGTTCGAGCGATCCGAGGGGTGTTTATTTCAGGCGCCGGGGAAAAAAGGAGATTTCAAAATATGCCGCGTTTGCGGACGATCTCTGGTATTCCTTACTAATCCAAGAGACTCCTTGCCGGCCCTTTTGGAGGTGGTTAGGGACTATGGTGGGTATTTCGGGTTTTCGCATTAATTGGGAGAAAATCAGAGGCCATGGGATTCCCGATGTCTATACAGGAGCAGTGGGAGGGCCCTTTCCCACTGCACTGGGCGAACGGTGTAATAAAATATTTGGGGATTGATATAGCCTTAGATTTACTTAAGTTATACGACTTAAACATCCAAAAATTACTGAGACTCACGAGAGATAAGCTCAAACTTTGGAAAAGCCTCCCTCTTTCCGTAGGGGGGCGAGTTAATTTGTTTAAGATGATCATACTACCTAAATGGTTGTATGTGTTGCAGAACCTACCTCTTATTCTAAAACGTAACGATTTGGCCGCCCTTCAACAGATGATGCGGGCATTTCTTTGGCAGGGGAAAAAGGCGCGCATACCATTGTCCTGGCTTATGTTGCGTGGGGGAGGGGGAATGGGAGTTCCCGACCTTCAGTCTTATTGTGTGGCGGCCAACCTCCGGATTGTTAGGGAATGGATATTGGGAAATCCCCTTTTGTATTGACTTGGTGGCTGAATCCACATTGGTGGCCCCCTTCGCGTTGACCTATGTACTGATGCGGGCCGGGGAAGGAGCCTACCGTCTGCAATCTCTCGGGAATCCAACTGGTTTTCCCGTTTCGAAAATCCATGCATATACCTTTACAAAGAAGGGTTGGGACTGCCTCGATGTAACCCTTACCCTTCTCCCAGTTCAGGGCAACCCAGAGTTTTACTTACCAGGATCCCCAAAGATGTTAGTCCTGGTCCTGTGGGGGATGGGCCTCGAAGGGTATCACTCATTTGGGGCACTTGGTGAACCCGGAAGGGATACTAATGCCGTTCCCCCACAGTTACAACGTATATGGTTTGACCCGGGTCCAGTTCTTTGGGTATCTACAAATCCGACATTACATATTATCATTGCAGATTGGTACTCAGACTTCCACACATTTAGCGGCGTTAGAATCCTTTTTTTCAGTTGGGAAGGGAGCGGCCATTATCTCTCTCGACATATTATAGGGCTCTTCAACGAGGTTATGTCACAGCGTACCTATGAGACTTCAGTAGAGCGTTGGACCAAAGATGGAGTATTCACGGTTACAGTGGCAATCTTCTCTGCATGTATGGGGAATTAAAAAGGTCCAGTGTAAAATATGTATACCGGGAAATGCAATACAAGTTTCTGCGGAGGGCCTTTGTCTCTCCACAGGTTGCGTGGAGAGCGCGGCTCATAACAGATTCGACATGCCCTCGTTGTCACCTTGCAATTGGCACTTTGTCTCACGCATTCTGGGCTTGTCCCCTTGTTCAACAGTTCTGGCAGAAAATTGTAAATTACTTACAACGCCTCCTGAAAATACGTTTTCAAGTTACCCCGCAGCTGATTCTTTTTGATTGCATTCCCCAGTCGGTTATAAGAAAAGCGGGATTGAGAACTCTGATTAAAAAGGCCTGGCTGGTGGGGAAAAAGTTATTCTACTTAATTGGTTGGAGATATCTGCACCATCGTATTGGACTTGGCGTAATCATTTTCATCGAATGATGTATATGGACAGTTTTACTTCTAAGTTGTCGCCAACGCACCGAAGACTTTTCTTGGAGACCTGGGAGGTATATGTGCAGACTTTGCCACCTCGGGCTCGCAGCTTGATCCTCAATGCCTGATGCTTGTTTGTTCTTCTTTTTTTGTGTTTTGGGTTAGTGATAGACCCATGCCTTCAATGTTATGATTGGACTCTAGTATACATGGATGTCTCAACTGGTTTGTCAGCCAGGCCTTGGGAAGGGGGGGGGGAGGGGGAGAAGCGGGACGGGGAGGTTTGGTGAGGGTTTGGGGATAAGCATACTGGACTCCTGTTTCCTTCTTGTTTAAGCAGAGCTAGCCCGCTATAGTTGTTCAATATGTCAGACTGGGGGAGGTATCAGAGTGCAGCCTCTCCTAGTTTGTTGGCGACATGAGTATTCTCTAGGGTGGCTCTAGAGATGTCTTAGACACAGTTATAGATATCTGGAAGGGGGAAAATTGAGGAGTGTTTCCTCATGGTTCTGTGATTTGTGTCATCAATATCGTTTGCTGTATTATGTTTGCTTGTCTGTTATCGGCAAAGTTTCATATTGTGTCTGAGGATCACTCAATAAAAATTGTATTACAAAAAAAAACCAAAAACCACCTAGGAGCTCCTTTCTGAGAACATGGGTAACCACGCAGGCCTCCTCTTCCTAGCTACAGCACGAGCCTTGAGTGTGGATAAGCTGGGCCTCGCTTTGGGCGGCACACACAGAACCTGGGCTTCCTCCTTTTGAGTCCTTCTAGCTTCTGTCTTATCCCCGAGCCAAGGGGAGCGTGTGCCTCGATCGTGGGATGTGACTCAGTCTGAGCGTTGGGAGCAGCAGTGTTGGAGGAGCTGTGGCAGCCGAGGTAAGTAACTGACTGAGCCGGCTGCCTGCCTCACATGGGTTTCTCCTA
Source organism: Rhinatrema bivittatum (assembly GCF_901001135.1). NCBI lineage: Eukaryota > Metazoa > Chordata > Amphibia > Gymnophiona > Rhinatrematidae > Rhinatrema > Rhinatrema bivittatum. The sequence continues at coordinate 508,293,303 of NC_042615.1, read as the reverse complement.
TACTTGTATGTAGAGGGAACTGGGCCACAACGACGAGTTCAGGGTGCCTCCACTCCCTTCCTTTGTTTTACATATAGGCAGCCCACCTCGCACGATTTTCTAGTGCCTCACCCACATAACTGCTGCTGACACATCCTGCAATCACTCTCTAGTGTTTTTCCCAAGCCCCCACCATGCTCTCGCTCCACAGTGTCCTCTCCTATCGTACCATGTCCTTCGCCACCCTTTGGTATCTCCTCCTTAGTGTGCACGGGCTCACCCTGAAACCAGGCTCCGCTGCCCCCTTCCTCCCGTGCTGACTCGGGCTGCGCTGTTCCTCACAGGGTGCCTAGTGGTGGGTCCTGGGTTCCTGCAGCCTTGCTGCTGATGTCCCACTCTCCTGTGGCCAAAAGGGTACAGGAGCCTGGTGAGCGCTGTCAGGGTTCAGCCGTGGGTGGTGAGGGCAGCTCTGCCACTGGGATGCAACCAAGAGCCGCTCTGACGAAGAGGAGGAGAGTAACGATGCTGAGCTTGAGCCATTATGGGAAGAGGAGGAGGAATGGGTCGGGGTGAGGGGAGAGAACATGGCCCCGGGGGGGGGGGGGGAGTGGCTGAGAAGAGGGTCCATTTTAGTTGTGCTGACCAAGGGAAAAGCAACTGTGTGCAATGTTTCTAGCCTGCGTCTTACAACTTGCAGTTTCTTGCGTTTTGTTTTGTCTGATCTCATTTTTTTTTTTTCTTTCTGTCCCCCTTCCCTTCAGCTTCTTTTCGATGCAGGCAGGGAGCCACCTCCAAGCGACAGCAGCAGTAGCTCCTCCTGAGTCTAGGCAAGAATTAGGTAACAAGTTTTTAGGCGCCTGGGCGATCTGGCACTCAGGAATTTACCACCACTGCTATAGACCCCAATTTATCTCCAGATTTCTCTTCACTTCCTTTCAACCTGAAGACCCTCTGTGCTTATCCCAGTTTTTTTTTTTTTTTCCCCCCCCCTCTACCACCTCCCCTGGGAGGCCATTCCCTTTCTGTGAAAAATATATTTCCTTATGTTAACCTTGAGGTGGAAGCCAGAGACCAATCAGCAAGTAGACAAGGCGAGGGAGAACGTGTGGACCGTGCGCGCCCCATCCACCCACTCCTTTCCTGCTCACAGGCAGTCGGAGACCTCGCTCGCCTACTCGTTCAGCTCCCTCCCTTCTGAAAAGGCAATTCCTTCGCCTTCACCAAAACTGGACAGCACAGTCATTTTTTTTTTCTTCTTCCTCCATCAGCCAGCTGGAGTGCCCTCCCCTCCCCTCCCCTCCCCCATGCCTCCCATTTGCACACCCCTGCTCTAAAGCAGGGGTTCTCAATCCAGTCCTTCCTGTGGATAATCCTGAAAACCAGACTGGCTGGGCGGAGCCAGTCCGGGAATTTCAATGTTGGAGGCTTCTTGGAAGCATGTAACACCTTTTTATTACATTATCTTCATTGGCTCCCAGTTCACCAATGTATTACGTTTAAGATTCTTGTCCTGATGTTGATGCTCCTAGTTATTTGTTAGTAACTCGTCTCTTATAATCCTGCTCACACTCTACAGTCTCAGGCTTGGAGGTTATTGACTAGTTCACGAGCAAAGATTGATCGTCTTAGTGAAACTAGAAAACGTTTTTTCTATTTGGGATCTACTTTATGGCATGGTTTGCTTGATTTTTTTTTTTTGAAGAGATTTCATTGTTTCACAATCATTTAAAGGGCCCTGCTGTTTCCGGGGGTGTACACGAGGGGGCTGGGTTGGAGATGGTTCATGTTTCCAGTGTAAATGTAAGGAGTAAGCCAATTGTTTTAACTTGTTCTGTTTTTATTGTATTTTAACTTTGTTGTACTCTACCTAGTACAGCAGATCCAATATAGGTGGACAACAAATAAATATAAGAAAAATCAGTGGGAAAAAAAACTTTTCCCCTGATTTCTCTCCTGTTTGTTATAAGTCATTTTTCCCATTGACTTTTTTTTTCTGTTATTAACATTGAAATTCCCAGGAAAAATAACTGAAAACCAAGGTCCCTACTCATATCTCAACAGTGGCCACAAGTGGGAGCTCTTTTCTTAAATCTCAGCGACTTCTGTGTGTGTGTAATAGTGCTGAAGTGACTCCCCGGCGGTCACACACAATCAGTGACAGAGCCGGAGGTTAGAATGGAGGCCCAGGGAGTTAAAGTGACTTTCCATGTCACACACACTACATATATAGCATTTCTGCAGCATCTTGAAACTCGCTCATTAATACTGCATTGTGCCCTTTGCTTTCTTCCCAACTTCCCTTGTGGGAGACTGCAGTGGCCTGCTGGGCTCACTCACTACCTCCTGCTCCCTTCCCCTTCTCCCACCTACAGTTGGCACAGTTGGAAACTGAAATCTTTCAGGTGCAGGCAGCGCACAGCTGATGCTGCCGATTATCAGGTGTTATAGAATTGGTGGCAACAAAGAGGATTTACTTATTAAAAAAAAATAATTCTTCTTAACGCAATCAGTATTAAAAGTAGGAGCTGTGGGGTGTTTTTTTTTTTTTTAAATTATTATTATTGTGGTGTTTTCTGGGTGTTGGGCTGTTTTCTGTCTATCCCTGTGTTTGGTTCTCCAGGAATTCTAGATTCTCTTTCTTTAGTGTGAAGATATTTCTAAGAAGAAGCATTTAAAATGAGTGAAGACTTGAGAGCTGAAATAGCTATGTAGGCCTGAATGGACGAGCAAGATGAGGGAATTAGAAAATGTGAAGCGAGATCTGGCTCCGACAGATTCATGGAAGGCTCAAGATTGCCTGCCATGTATTTACCAAAGGAAAAGAGAATTCTGGATTTTGCAGGAGTCCCAAAGAAACAGGGAAACATCTTAGAAGACTGGATTGAGCAAACCTGAGTGGCTTTTAAGGTCTTGTCTATTCCAGAAGCTGATCAATCCAGTTGATAACAAATCTCTCTTTTTTTTTTAAGATTTTGTTTTCCAGGTCTACTAAGCAATGAGATCTCTGGCCAAAGGTTAGGTCAGCTTTTCTTAAAGGCTGATTGCATATGTCCGTAAGTCTTTCCCGGACGCCCGTCTCCAGTCATGAAACTCTCTTAATCTGATGCTCACAGGCATTTTATCCCCACGAACAGTTTGTAGTTGATGGAAAAAGTCTTCTGCATTTCTAGACTTGCAGACGTATGCATTCAGCCTTTAAGAAAAGCTGACCTGAGCTTTGGCCAGCCATCCTCCTTGCCTAGCAGATCCGGAAAAAAAATGCTTAGAGAGATTTGTTATAGGTCTAAGAGATGAGTCTGCGGCAAGAAATGAGAAAAATTTGGTTTGAGAATCCGGGAAAGACATTTCCTGAATTAATGCAGCTATCAATTGTGTGGTCAGCACAAGATGCTGGCCGCATTAATTTTTAAAGCGGCATAGTTAACAAGACCAGCAGGAGTGTCTCATCCTCCAATCTCTTTTTCACCGCTAGAATATCAGACCTTAATTTTCATACTTCAGTTTTTTCTTTTTTTAAATCAATTTAGTACTGCTTCCTTCGCACATGCTACCCCTCCATAAAATGAGTACGGTGGGGGGGTGGGGGGGGGGGGGAAGCAGTACAAGCTTTCCCTCCCACTCTCCACCACAGAATAGGTTCAGTGCAGGGAGCAGCAGTGCAAGCTTTCTTATCCTGCCATATCAGTGCAGATGAATGCGTTATCTTCACCCGCCAGCAGATGGAGACAGAGAACATAAGCCTTTTTCTGACATCATGTTCCCCTGTATAGTTGGGTGCAGGCAGGAAAGGCTGTAATTCTGTCTCCAGCAGAGGAAGGACTGTACAGTAGAGAGCATATTTTTATTTGCTCAGCTCTCGGGATGACAGCCCGGTGGGTTGATCTTACTGGGGTTGCCTAAAGGGGGACGACAGCTTGAATTGGCTGCTCTTCCTTTCCTGGAGAAAAAAAATTTCAATTCCCATTTGGGCCAAGTCTGAGAGAGCCCTGCACTGCACCCGCTAGTGGGAGCATAAAGTTGTGCACAAAAAAAAAAAAAAAGAGGCATACAATTACATATTCCTATGGTGGACCGGCAGGAGGGCTTCTACCTGGCTGCAGAAGGTGGGAGGAAGTACCTGCTGTGTGTCAGCTGGTAGCAAAGTACAGTTGCTGGTTCCTTGTACAGGAAATGTGAGAGCCCAGAGGAGTCTGCATTTGTTCGGGCACTGTGGGAGGAAGTAAGAGCCATCGGGTGTCTAAAGTAGAGAATCTGCTGACCTGGGGAGGGTAGCATTGGTGTGCCTGGGAAGCAGTGGGGGCTCAGAGTATACCATGGCTCCCAGCAGCAGATCCTGGGGCTCCACGCAGTATCTCAACAGAATGCTGTGGTGGAACAGGGGTTTTCCATGGAGTTTATCCTGATTCTTCACTGCACAATAAGCCTTGGGCATAGAGGGAGAAGTAGGAGGCCAGCAGAGGCTTGGTTACCCTCCGAGTCTGAAGAGGAACAATCTCCAGGTTTAAAGAGACCACTCCTTGTTATTGTTTGTAAGGTTTTGGGTGGACCCTTGGACACTGTGGCAGATGACCACGCCCACGGGGGGAAGTCCCGTGAGGGGCCACAGGTCAGGCTCAGCTTTAGGACACAAAACACAGAATTATCTTTTATTAAACAGCGTTGAGAAGCCACCAGAGGTGGCAGTAGTGAGTAGAGATGAAGCCCGGCTGGGCTTGTAGTCCCTCAGGACACTGGAACAGAGATCCCTCAATAGCTGTGCTGTAGTGGAGAGAAACTGAGATAGCGAGTACAGTGGAGCATACACCGGGTTCTGGTATAGAGCCTCGTTGGTTGATTACTCACACAGCGGTTTCTCCCGGAAGGGCAAACTTTTTTGTGCTGGGGCCACATTAAAAGTTATGGAGTGCAATGAGGGCAGGGCGGGGTGTGGCAGGTCCTGGACACAACAATCAAATCTCTACCACTTGCTGCAGGCATTTCAATATCCAGCAGGCTTAAGTGCCATAATTTTTAGCATCCAAGCAACCCCTTCAATCATGGATCCCAGCCTCTACTAATATCAGAAAAACCTTCAAGCCAACAGATACAAGGTGTTTTCCTAGCTAGCAGACTACCTCACTCAGTCACAAGTGCAGGCCATAAAGTATAAATAGTAAGGTGCAGACAAACTGGACTGAAAACAACTAAAAGCTAGACTCGTATTCAGTACAAGAAATCAAAAACAGAAATCTCACCATTCTTAATAAAACAAAGTCAAGAAGTATAAATCAGTCATAACAGTGAGGAAACCATACTAATAAAAAGCATATTTCAAAACAGATGACAAATATAGCACTACCTAATAATTAAGAAGAATAAATATAGAAAATTTTAAACTTTAAATATTTCCCCAAAATCAGTCGAATGTAAAAGCTCTGTCTGCCTTGAATGTTTAGATATGAGCAGAATACAAATTGTTGAAATTAAACCTTTTATTTTCATTTTCTTTTCAGATTATTAAAACTTAACATCCTGCTTGATTAAACATGTTACCCAAGCAGCAGTACAAATAAAAACAATCAAAAGGTGATGATGGTAGTAATGGTAGCATTCCTGCAGATAGAGGGAATATTGTTCCACCCCTGTCTGGATGATTGGCTAATCCAGAGCCAAATCAAAGCAGGAAAGTTGGAAGGCCACAAGTTGAGTTCTTCAGCTCCCTGCAAGTCCTAGGTTGGGTAGTCAACAGAGAAAAAAGCTAGCTTTACCTGGGAGCCTGGTTTGACACAAGATTAGAGAAAGTATTTGATGCCTGAGAAAATCTTCAAGCTCCAGTCACAGGCAAGGGAACTGAGCTCAATGATTCCTCAAGTGCTATATCTACAGGTATTGGGGGTCGATTGATGTGGTACACCCATGCTTCCTGCAGAGATCCCTGTTCTGTCAATGGCCTCCTCAAAGGCAGGACTACGAATGAACTCTTCCCATATCAAGAAAGGCCAAGAACAGTAGGCAGTGGTGGCTGTTTGATGCCATTCTTAACAAAAGGAGTAGATCTGGCTCTCCCAGATTGGAGCATGAAGTGATAGATGCCAGTCAGAAAGGCTATTTGGCCCATTGCAAGAGGTAGGTAGCACAGGGCCACTGGTCAACCTTGGAAGCCTCATAGACCATAACCCAATTAGAGATCAGGGCAATCGGACGAGTACTGATCGACTTCTGTCCACCATTGCTCCTGTATAGGTCCCTGGTGACACCTCATTTGGCGTGCTGTGTGCAATTCTGGAGATTGTACCTTCAAAAGGATATAAACCAATTGGTCTTTTCAAATGGTGGCTATTAAAATGGTTATTGGTCTTCATTCTAAAGCATACGGGGGTAGACCTAAAGATCTAAATATGTAAACCATAGAGTAAAGGCAAAATAGAGTTAGTATGATAGAAAGATTTAAATATTTCAAAGGTTTTCATGCATAAGAAGCAAGCGAGGGATCATGGGATGAGGGTGAAATAAGAACACAAGAAATTGCCATGCTGGGTCAGACCAAGGGTCCATCAAGCCCAGCATCCTGTTTCCAACAGAGGCCAAACCAGGCCACAAGAACCTGGCAATTATCCAAACACTAAGAAGATCCCACGCTACTGATGCAATTAATAGCAGTGGCTATTTTCTAAGTCAACTTGATTAATAGCAGGTAATGGACTTCTCCTCCAAGAACTTATCCAAACCTTTTTTGAACCCAGCTACACTAACTGCACTAACCACATCCTCTGGCAACAAATTCCAGAGCTTTATTGTGCATTGAGTGAAAAATAATTTTCTCCGATTAGTCTTAAATGTGAAAGGAGGTGAACTCATGAATAACCTTAGGAAATATTTCTTTCCAGAGAAGGCAGTGGATGCCTAGAATGGCCTGTTAGTGGAGGTGGTGGAGACAAAATCAGTATCTGAATTCAAGAAATCAGGGGATAAATACAGATATCTCTGAGGGAGTGATGGGAATTGTAAGGCTAAATTAGTTGGGTGGCTGGGCAGACTAGCTAGAAAAAGAACGGATGGCCTGACATGTTTCTGTTAAAGAGGCAGGCAGTACTTGAACAGGCAAAGGGGATGGGGGGGGGGGGGGGAGTACCAAGAGCTCTTGGTTGTCACAAGAGAAGTCTTCTAATGAGCTGGGCAGAAGCACATCTCAAGGGCACTGTCAGCATTGCATATAGCAGAGATGGACAACAGAGCAGATTAACGTAAGGCACACCTTAGACTTAGTGAAACAGGCCTTTGTACAGATTATGTCCAGATGGGGGACACACCCTGCTGGGATCTGATGACAACCGACTGAAATGCCAAAGCAACAGATTTCATCAGCTGGTGAAGGGAGAGGGACTTGAAAGGAATAAACAACTCTGATCCAAACTTGGCCATCAAACCCGCTTCTGTACATGTTCTCTCCCTTTCCCATGGCTGCATTGTGCTTCCTGGATGGCACTGAAGAAACCTGCACAGGGTGGAAGTTGCACCTATAAAAGGAACACTGTGGGATTGATAATTTGATCTATCTTGGGTAAATGCACATAAAATTGCTGCCAGCAGACAAAATGGGCCTTTTGGCGTTTATTTGTCTTCATGTACTACGTGTAGGACAGGTTTTCTAGTGGATCATAACCCACCCCAGGTGGATTATTCTGGTAACTCTGGACTGGGCCAGATCTGATCAGGTTAAAGGAGGAGGAACTAGTTGGGCTTGATTTTGGACAGGGAGCTTCTTCGATAGGATCTGGCAACAGTAGAGCACCATTTTATTTTACGACCTGGCTATTGAAAGAGAGAGACTGAGAAGGAATGGCTATTCAGAAGTGGTACTTGGAATGATGTTGAAAGCAAGGAAGATATCCTCTTCACTGGCGTACATTAGAATATGGAGGATCTTTGAGGCTTGGTGCTGTGGCAAGGATCTATTCCACTTCAAAGCCCACTTGGCTTCCATTCTGTCATTGTTTTGCAGGCTGGTTTGGAGATGGGTTTAGCGCTGAACTTTAAAGGTACAGGTGGCAGGTTAGAGGTGGTCCCTTGGCTTTGCATCTGGATGTAGTGCATTTATTTCAGGGGGCTGAAACACTTGCAGCCTCCGGTCCATCAGGTGATCTTATCTTGGGATCCGAATTTAGTGCTGAGATCCCTGTCAGTAACCCCCTTTGAGCCACTGATGGAGGTGTCAGTCAGGGCCCTAACATTGAAGGTGGTATTCCTAGTGGCCATCTGTTCAGCCAGCAGAATTTCGGTGCTCAGGCCCTGTCATGTAGAGATCCTTATTTAGTGTTTTTTGAAGGACCTGGTCGTCATTCAGCCAGTGCCTTCCTTTACCGAAGGTGGTATCAGAGTTCCATCTGAATCAGGTGATATCACTACCTGGTACAGGGTCAAGGGAGACCTCACGCTTTTCTGGATGTGCGTAAGGCACTTCTTAAGTACCTGAAAATCATGAATGCCTTCCAGAGGACAGAGAGAGAGGGGAAAGGAGCCTCAAAAGTATCCATTACAAGATGGATTAAGGAGACAACTGCCTCAGCTTATATCTAAAAGGCAGAAAGGTACCATAGGAGCTGAGAGCACATTCAACAAGGGCAAAGGCCTTGTGGGTGGAGCAAAGACTGATCTCCACACAGGACATATGCAAGGCAGGCATATGCAGATTAGACAAAGGCTTGGACAAGAAACTACTGACAGCCTTTTGTGCTGCACCGAGCTATGTCGGGGGAACATGACATTCTGGCACGTGTGTATAACCCGTTTGTAAAGCATTATAAGTGAAGATGTTCAAACCAAAGATGGCTTTATATTTTGGCATGTGAATCTTGGAGGCCATGATGGCCTTGCCCCACCTAGGTTAGGTACCGCTCAGGTATGTCTTATTTGTCTGGACTGGTCTGGCAGGACGATAAAGTGAAATTTAAGCATACCTGTTAATTTTCTTTTCACAAGTCCTGACAGACCAGTCCAGAACCCATCTGAATGGCTATATTGCCTTTTTCTTTTTCTGTTTTGGTTCTTGTTCAGAAATATTTAGGAAGCCCCCTAGTATTGGCATACAGGGGAGGAGAGAGAGAAAAACAGGAGACACTGTTCCTGGCATATTGTGTGTGTGTGATATTTTTGTTTATGAATTTGCTGTGGAGGGAGGATCAAAAAATATTTGTAGATTAGACACAATCTTGAACAAGAAACTGCTGACACCCTTTTGTGCTACACCCAGCTTTTGTAGGGGAACATGACATCAGAAAAGGCTTGTGTTCTTTGCTTAAACATTCTGGTGAGTGAGGACAACCCATTCATCTGGACTGGTCTGTTAGGATTCAAGGAAAGGAAATTAACAGGTAGTGCTTAAAATTCAACTTTCCTCACATGCTGCTCGAGCACAGAATAGGTATAGCACAGGCAGCAACAATACAAGCTTTCTTCACTCACACACAGTACCTGAGCATAATAGAAGAACAGCACAGATAGCAGCAGTACAAGCTTCCCTCACTACACACACACACATGCTGCCCCAGCACAGAACAGGTACAGCCATTTTGTGTTTTTGTTTTTTTTTAAAGATAATGATGAGTTTGCATGGCATGCTAGTGCATCTTTGAGTCTTTTATAATGTTTGTATGATGGCTATTTTGGAGCTTCTAAGCTTCCCATCTTCTCTCTTTCTATGTCCCCTCCAGAACCCGGACCTCCATGGCTTCAGTGAGGACCCCACAGTAGACTTGTGGAATATGAGGCTGGCTTTCTTCTTTGGCCTCTCTGTCTGCATTGTCTTGGGTTCAGTCTTCGTCCACTATCTCCCGGACCGTGGGTAAGAGCATCTATAACATGACTTCACCCAACACATTCCCCGATGGTCAAATTCTGCAGTTACTGACATTGTTCTTATGGTGCTGTCAGGGTCCCTCCTAATTAGCCCAGCCTCTGTCCCTTACCCTGTATCCTGGTTCAGTATCCAATGGGCAGATGCCTCTGAAGATGAATGAGGGGGGAAGGTGTTGTCATTGAAAGATTTGGAGGTGGTGGATGTTTATTGGGCTGTGATGTCTGTCTTCCCCCTCCCCCTCCCCCCAAGCAGTTTATTTTCCTCATTATTTTGAACTTCTGTCTCATTCAGAATTGCCCTCCTATTATGTTATGGATCCATGAGTCTTCATTTGAAGCTCCTTTGTGATTTCCCCATCCTTGTATTTAATATCCCTTACAGAATTCAGCTTAGCCATCACAACCTCAGCCAGGGGCCATAGACTGTGGCTCCCTCTGGACCCTGGATGAAATGGACCTTAAGTATGGCCACTAGGTGTCACTATTACACAATGACTAAAATTGTCTACCCTTGTCTAGGGGCTTTGCGCCCTGCATCCGCAGCACCTCTGGCTCCAGTCAGCCCCAGGTGCAAAAGACCTGGCCTGGGAATCAAATCTCTTGCCAGTGGGTTGGCCCAGGTGATGATGTATTAAAGGATGACACTAGCACTGCAGACTTAACCCCTTCCTCTTCTCCACATGATGTAATTATAAATTAATCTGTTTCTCTCTGTGTCTGTAATTAGCAGGCAGAACAGATGGCAGGTGGCTGAGCCAACAGCGCTACAACGCTTATAATAGCACATTCACGCTGGCAGACAGAGATTTAAATATAGCTCCGTGGGTGCTGTCGGGGGTCATCTCCTAACAGCAGAAGGGAGGGAGCGCGTCATGAAACCAAGCCAGGCGGATGTCGACTGCATACATGGCTAATCTACTTTTAGCCCATTAACTACCTGTGTTGGTGCAGCTTTCACAGCACAATATTTGTGCCATAGGGGACAGATTCCCTGAACCTCCTTTTATTGATTTCCTGTGCTTCAGGAAATGGGTTTGTGAATGCCTGAGGTGGAGGGTGGGAGTTAATTGCATGATTATCAGGGATGGTGTGGGCCTAGCTTTACCCCATTGCATGCTGGGAGTTGTAGTTCCTGTTTTTAGAGAAACTGGAACATACTCTTGGAAGAGTACATGTCTCTCTCATCTCTCTCAGAAGCAGCTGTTTTGTTTTCCTGCCAGAGGTGATACTCTTCACCTGATAAGAGGCAGAGAATGAATGCTATTAGCCAACCTGGGGAGCAGAAAGAGTGCAGTCTTTAGTTGTTTTACAGCAAGTCTGAGCTTTCATCATGCACAGCCTCCTTCTCTACTCCTCCTCCACCTGGCTGTCATCAGGGAGTTATCGTGCATGACTTCCCATAGCACAGAGCTGTGAAACAGAGACCCCAGTCATATCCTACATTCCACCACCCACTACTATTTATGTATTTCTTTCAGCCTATTATGTGCTTACTCGCTTATTAGAGCTCTAAGCAAGGAACCACAGTTAAACTGTTCAATATAAACCAATAACTCATTAAATAGTTCATTTTGTAATCCAAAAATACAATCGTGGTCAATTAAAATAACTAAAAACTATTGGCAACATCCAATGCAGTAAATAAAGATAAATTCTAAATGACAGTCAATCAAAGACTGCTTTAAACAGCCAGGTTTTTAGCAATTTATGATGGAGTCTCCAGTGGTAGTTGGTTCTGTAGATTAGATCTTGTACATGTAAAATCCCTGGCTCTTGTGCACTCCAGCTGTGCTTCACTCAGTGATGGAGTAAAAAGGTATGAATCTTGTGAGGATCTCGATGTGCAGCTAGGATAATAGAGCACCAGGTGGTCCTTCAGATATAGCTGGTTCCCGTATCCCTAAATGACTTAAAAATGAAGCCTCATACTTTAAAATGGATATGTAAGGTAATCGGCGGCCTGCGTAAATGCTTCAAAACTAATATACTCAGCAACGTTCTGATACAGCTGCAGACAATGTATGTGTCTACTGCAATAGTCTTCTTGGTCATCCAAAAAAAATTATATATATGGATGACCAAGAAGAGTATTGCAGTAGTCTACGGTAATTACATAGAAACATAGAAATGATGGCAGAAAAGGACCAAATGATTCACCCAGCCTGCCAGCAAGCTTATGCTTACGCCATGTTTTATCAGTTTCCTAGACCGTAAAAGTCAGGGCCCTCGGATGCTGTTTGAATCCAATCTCTCTTAACCCTTTCCATGGAAGCAGAGAGCAATGTTGGAGCTGCATCAAAAATTTCAGGCTTAGTGATTAAAGGTAGTAGCCACATCAGCTAGTTACTCCCATATTTATTTGTTCCCCAACCATAAAAGTCTGGCCTTGTTGGTTGCTGTCTGAATCCAATTCCCCTTTTCCCACTGCCGTTGAAGCAGAGAGCATGATGGAGTTGCATTAACAGTATCGAGGCTTATTTGTTAAGGGTAGCAACTTCCACACCAGCAAGTTGCCCCCATGCAATCTTTTCTTTATTTCCATCCTCTAGCCTTTAGGGATCCACAGTGTTTATCCCATGCCCCTTTGAATTCCTTCACTGTTTTTGTTTTCCATCACCTGCTCCAGAAGGGCTTTCCAGGCATTCACCACCCTCTCCGTTTAAGAAATATTTTCTGATGTTTGTTCTGAGCTGTCCTTCCTGGAGTTTCATTTCATGACCCCTAGTTCTATTGATTTCTTTCCAATGGAAAAGGTTTGACGATTGTGCATCATTAAAACCTTTTTCAGGTATCTGAAGGTCTGTATCATCTCCCCTCACCTCCTCTCTTCTGGGGTGTACATATTCAGATCCTTCAGCCTCTCCTCACAAGTCTTCCAGTGCTGACCCCTCACCATTTTGGTCGCTCTTCTTTGAACTGCCTCCATCCTGTCTTTATCATTTTTTTTTCTTACTGGTTATTCCTCTCTATGCAGTCCAGCATTCTTCTGGCTTTAGCTATCGCCTTGTCACATTGTTTCGTCGACTTCAGATTATCAGAAACAATTATACCAAGGTCCCTCTCCCAGTCCGTTCGCATTACTCTTTCATCGCCCATCACCTACAGCTCTTTTGGATTACTGCACCCCATATGCACGACTCTGCACTTCTTGGCACTGAATCCCAACTGCCAACCCCTGACCACTCTTCAAGCTTTCTTAAATCACTTTTCATTCTCTGTACTCCTTCAGGCATGTCCACTCTGTTGCAGATCTTAGTATCATCCGTAAAATGATAGACTTTACCTCCTATCCCTTTTGCCAGGTCACTCACAAAGATATTGAACAGAACTGGTTCCAAAACCCAATCCCTTTGGCACTCCGCTTAACACTGTTTGAAGAACAAAGTAGGTTCCATTTCCCGTCACACACTGTCCCCTGTCAGGCAACCAGTTTACAATCTATGTTATCACAGGACAAGCAGGATGGGAGTCCTCACATATGGGTGACATCATCAGGATGGAGCCCAATCACGGAACACTTTTTTTTGTCAAAGTTTCCAGAACTTTGACTGGCCCCTACTGGGCATGCCCAGCATGGCACTAACCCTGCAGCCAGCAGGGGTCCCCCTTCAGTCTTCTTTTTTCCGCGCAGCAGTAGCCTTGCGGTTTAGGAGCTCTGAAGAGATTCCTGACAGGAATTTTCCTCACGGAATTATCCACAGTTAAATTGCCCCACAGGGGTCCCTCCTCTAACTTTTCTCTAGCCGCGGTACTCCGGTAAGTTTTTTTTTTACCGTTTTTCCGTTGATTACCGTCGAGTTTGACCCTTGCGGCCTACTGGTGTCGGGGTTCCGTCGGTGCCCGGACTGTACTCGCACCATGTCTATCACAGACCCCCATGGAGTCTGTGTAATGTGTTTAGGCCATGAGCATGATGTCCTGACTTGCACTAAATGTGCCCTCATGACACCTAAGGGTCGCAAGGCCAGAATGGAGAAGATGGAACTTCTCTTCCATGCTCAGACACCGTCCATCGCATCGACGTCTTTGGAACCGGCACCGTCGACTTCGCGCCAGCATCGACCACCGACCGGTGACCAACCACCATCGATGTCTTCACGGCCGTCGACACCCTCTACTCCCCCTCAAGATCAAGCGGATCGCAGGGTAAAACATCACTATCGACATCGTCGAGGGAGCGAAATCATCGACCTCGCCACCGTCCGAGCCACCATCGATGAAGCCCCGTCCAGGAAAGGCACCGACCCTTCCTGCGACCGGGTCATCAAGGCCACCTTCACCCGTTCGGGTTTTGGGAGTCGCGATTCCACCTGTAAAGGTGGTCCCTCCGACTGTGCCTCTGCCTCCCTCTTCTGTTCCAGAGCCGGGGCTGCTTGCTCCAGGTCTCCGAAAAGAACTGGACCGGCTGGTTCAGGAGGCCATCGACAAGGCGATGCAACGTTTCCAGGTTCCTCCGGCACCGACAGTGGAACCAGTCATCGACCAGATTCCTGCGGCGCTGGCACCGCTGCTATCCCGGATGGAGGCGCTGATGGCCGCCCTTCCACCGATGGATCCTGGGTCTCCGATGGCTCCGGTGCCCTCCCCGTTGACAGCTTCATCGGGAGGAGAAACACTGTTCCGTATTCCTCCATTGGGAGTTTTGCCTCAGCCATCAATGCCGATTCATCCATCGGTGCCGATACGTCCATTGGCGCCCCATCGATGCCTTTGATGCCGGCGCCGATGCCTTCCATGCTATCATCGGTGCCCCCGGGGATTCCTTCGATTTTCTCGGAGCCTCGCCCGGGGCCTTCAGGTATCCAACCTCCTTCTCGTCCTACAGGTCAGCTTGCTGACCCTTATGATACTTGGGGTGATGATACTTCAACAGACACCGATGACTTATCTTCACCACCTTCTCCCACTGAAAGTAGGAAGCGTTCTCCTCCAGAGGACCTCTCTTTCATAAATTTTGTAAAGGAAATGTCTGAGTTGGTTCCCTTTCAACTTCAGACGGAACAGGATGACAGGCACCAGATGATGGAGTTACTCCAATTCCTGGATGCCCCAAGGTGATTACCTCTATACCCATTCACCAAGTTCTTCTGGATCTCCTCAAAAAGAACTGGGAAAATCCTGGATCAATTGCTCCAGTACACAGAAAGGCTGACACTACTTAGTGCAATCAGCCCCAGGTTTTCAAAAATCCCAGCTCGACCACCACTCAGTTGTAGAGTCGGCTCAAAAGAGGGCAAAAAGGTTGAAACCTCACTCATCTACCCCACCTGCTAAGGAACAAAAGTTCCTAGACAACATTGGTCGAAGAGTGTTCCAAGGGGCCATGCTCATCTCCCGAATTGCTGCTTACCAGCTTTATATGACCCAATATAATAGGGCCATCTTCAAGCAGATACAGGACCTTCTGAGTCCCTCCCTGAACAATTCCAAGACCAGCTACAAACCCTTGTCAACAAAGGATTTGAGGCGGGAAAACATGAGATTCGAACATCTTATGATATATTTGACACCTCTACCAGAGTGTCTGCAGTTGCCATTTCGGCAAGACGGTGGGCCTGGTTCAAATCTTCTGACCTTCGCCCAGAAGTACAAGACCGGCTGTCTAACCTACCATGTGTAGGAGACAATCTGTTTGGTGAACAGATCCAACGAATGGTGGCTGAATTAAAAAAACCATCATGAGACCCTTAAACAGCGCTCCTCAATGCCTTCAGACTTCTTAAGACAGCCCTTCAGGAAGGACTCTAAGAAGTCGTTCTACTGTCCATGGAAGGACTATCCATCACCAGCAAGGTCCCATACTACGAGACCTTATCAAAAGCCTTAGCCCCACCAAGCCCGAAAGCAAAAGCCACAAGCAGCTCCCCAGCCAGGACCTGCTTCCGGTTTTTGACTTCTGCTTGGAGAGCAGCAGCCAGATTCCTCTGCCAAGCATACCAGTGGGAGGTCGACTGTGCCACTTTCACAACATGTGGCAGTCAGTCACAACCGACCAATGGGTACTGGCAATCATTGCTCAGGGTTACCACCTGAACTTTCTCGCCCTGCCACCGGACTCCCCACCTCTACAGACGTGGAGAACATCCGAACACTCCATTCTTCTGGATCAAGAGGTCTCCCTCCTTCTCTAGTCAAGAGCAATAGAACCCGTTCCGCATTTGCAGCAAGACCTAGGGTTCTATTCCCGGTACTTTCTGATCCCCAAAAAATCGGGAGGAGTACATCCAATTCTGAACCTACGTGTTCTCAACAAGTACCTCCAGCGGGAAAAGTTCAAGATGGTAACCTTGGGATCGCTTCTACCTCTTCTACAAAGAGGAGACTGCTCTCTGGACCTCCAGGACGCATACACAAACATTGCGATAACTCCATCTCATCGCAAGTACCTGAGGTATTTAGTAGGCCCCAAGCACTATCAATACCGAGTGCTCCCGTTTGGCCTAGCGTCTGCACCATGAGTATTTACCAAATATCTCGTGGTTGTCGCAGCTTTCCTCAGGAAAGAAGGTGTTCACGTCTACCCCTATCTAGACGACTGGTTAATCAGGACTCCAACCCAGCAAGCTGCTCGGTCGTCCCTCGATTTGACTCTACGCACTCTAATTTCTCTAGGATTTCTTGTCAATTACAAAAAATCCTTTTTAGCCCCATCTCAAACCTTGCCTTTCATTGGGAGAGACTTTGACACCTTGCAGGCAAAAGCCTTTCTGCCGCAACAATGAGCGCTGACACTCGTATCTCTAGCTTACCAGTTGCAGTCTCAGCAAATAGCAACAGCTCGCCAATTCCTTGTCCTTCTGGGACACATGGCGTCCTCAGTCCATGTTATTCCAATGGCCCGCCTGGCCATGAGACTCATGCATTGGATTCTGAGGTCACAATGGATTCAAGCTGTTCAGCCTCTGTCGACCATTGTCCACATCACCAACCCACTCCGTCTGTCTCTGGCCTGGTGGCAAGATCAGTTCAATCTCCTCTGGGCACTGCCCTTTCAATTACCAGATGCTCAAGTCATTCTCACCACCAATGCTTCCAACCTCGGGTGGGGAGCCCACGTGGACGATTTGCAGACACAAGGATCTTGGTCTCCAGAGGAAGCCAAACACCAAATAAATTTCCTGGAGCTTCGAGCAATGCGATATGCTCTCAGGGCTTTTCAGGATCGCCTATCAAATCACGTCATCCTGATTCAGACGGACAACCAGGTGGCCATGTGGTACATCAACAAGCAAGGAGGCACAGGCTCCTTCCTTCTGTGTCAGAAAGCTGCACAGATTTGGACGGAAGCTCTCTCCCACTCGATGTACCTCAAGGCCACCTACTTGCCGGGAGTGGACAATGTACTGGCAGACAAGCTAAGTCGCGTCTTCCAACCGCACGAGCGGTCTCTCTCAACCCCTCGGTAGTGGCCTCAATCTTCCAACAATGGGGATATCCACAGACAGATCTCTTTACGTCCCCTCAGAACCACATAGTGGACAACTACTGCTCTCTCATTCACAGCAAAGGCTCTCAGCCCAGAGATGCATTCTCCCTCTCGTGGGCAACCGGTCTACTCTATGCATTCCCTCCACTTCCTCTTCTCTCGAAGACCTTGGTGAAGCTACGTCAGGACAAGGGAACCATGATCCTGATAGCACCTCACTGGCCACGCCAAGTGTGGTTTCCCATACTCCAGGATCTCTCCATCCGCAGGCACATTCCCTCGGGAAAGGACCCGCTCCTGATAACTCAGAACGACGGGTGCCTGCGCCATCCCAATCTTCAGGCCTTGTCTCTGACGGCATGGATGTTGAGAGGTTAATACTTCAGCCACTTGACCTTTCAGATCCAGTTTCCTGTGTCTTGATTGCTTCACGGAAGCCTTCCACGAGAAAATCTTACTCCTATAAATGGAAAAGGTACACATCATGGTGCACCTCACAGTCCCTTGATCCCTTTTCCTGTCCAATCCCAAGGTTTTTGGACTATCTCTGGCATTTGTCAGAGTCAGGTCTTAAGACATCTTCCATCAGAATGCATGTCAGTGTGGTAGCCGCCTTCCATAAAGGTGTCGGGGATGTCCCTATTTCGGTAGAACCCCTCGTAACACACTTTTTGAAGGGCTTGCTTCACATCAAGCCACCCTTGCGTCCTCCGGCCCCTTCTTGGGACCTTAATCTGATTCTTGGTCGATTCATGAAACCACCATTCGAGCCTCTTCACTCCTGTGACCTAAAATATCTCACATGGAAAGTGATTTTCCTTTTGGCTATCACCTCAGCTCGCAGAGTTTGTTTATTTATTTATTTATTTAGAGCTTTTATATACCAACTTTCTTGATGCAAATCAACTCTGTTTACAGAGAACAGAGGTCTTAACAATAACAAAATAATGGAAAAAAACATTAAACCATAATCAGATGAAGAAAAAGTTACCATAAAACAAGGGAATGCAACTGGGAATGGAAAAGAAGAAGGGGAGCTAGGTACTAACTACTAAATACTGAAAGGTATTTAGGGAGGCTAGAGTGGCCTATCTCTAATCTAAGTCATGTTTATGCGAAAGTATGGCTTGTCTGGTTTTTGTGTAAGAAGTGCTAGGTAGATTGTACAAACGAGATGCTAGTTTAGGGATAGGGGAAGGCTTGACCGAACAACCATGTCCTAAGTTTTTTTTTAAAAGTTAGGAGACAAGTTTCTTGCCGGAGGTCCGGGGGTATTGCATTCCAGATTGAAGGGCCCGCTGTTGAGAATGCCCGTTCTCTGATAGTTGTTCGGTGTATGACTTTGCTTGGGGGGGGGCGGGGCGTGTAGAGATCCTTTATAAGCCTCCCTAATGGGTCTGGCCGTGGTGTGTAGTTTGAGCGGATATAGCAGGTCAAGGGGGGTCTGATGGTGGATGCTTTTGTGGATAATGGTGAGGGATTTTGAAGTATTCTGAAGTTAACTGGAAGCCAGTGCAGATCCTTGAGTATAGGTGTAATGTGTTCTCTCTGATTGGTATTCGTCAGGATCCTCGCCGCAGCGTTTTGAAGCATCTGGAGGGGTTTTATCGTGGATGCTGGGAGACCTAGTAGAATAGAGTTACAGTAATCTACCTTGGAGAACAGGATAGCCTGGAGAACAGATCTGAAATCATGATAGTATAGTAGAGGTTTGAGTCTTTTTAGTACCTGTAATTTATAGAAGCTAGTGAGTTACAGGCCCTAGTTACCTATCCGCCTTACACTAAACTCCTGCAGGACTGGGCTGTACTCCGCACTCACCCTAAGTTTTTACCTAAGGTGGTTTCGGAGTTTCATATTAATCAATCCATCATACTACCTATCTTCTTTCCCAGGCCCCATTCCAATCCAGGGGAACAGGCTCTGCATACCCTCGACTGTAAACGTGCTCTAGCTTTCTATCTAGACCGTACAGTTGCCCACAGGACGAGCACTCAGTTATTCGTCTCGTTCCACCCCAACAAATTAGGGCAACCTGTGGGTAAGCAGACTCTCTCCTCCTGGTTAGCGGACTGCATATCTTTTTGCTATCAGCAAGCAGGCATTCCTTTTCAAGACCGTGTTAAAGCACATTCTGTGAGGGCCATGGGGACTTCAGTAGTACACTTTCGATTGGTGCCGCTTCCTGACATTTGCAGGGCTGCCACCTGGAGTTCTCTCCATACCTTCGCAGCCCATTATTGAATAGACAAGGCTGGAAGACCAGATTCCATCTTCGGCCAGTCTGTCCTGCGTAACCTGTTTCCAACGTGATGTACCAACACCCTTCCACCTGCCCGGTGGGGTTCAGGATGCCCTCTACCAAATTCCACCCCAGTTGTTGTGCCTGTTGCACGCTGTTGGGTACATTTGGTGCATGTTCGGACATCCTCAGCTCGGTACTCACCCATATGTGAGGACAACCATCCTGCTTGTCCTGTGAGAAAGCAAATGTTGCTTACCTGTAACAGGTGTTCTCACAGGACAGCAGGATGTTAGTGCTCACGAAAGCCGCCCGCCGCCCCGCGGTGTTGGGTTCATAATGTTTTTATTGCTTTATTTTTACTTTTCGGCACTGCCTGTAGCTTTCAAATAAGACTGAAGGGGGACCCCTGCTGGCTGCAGGGTTGGTGCTATGCTGGGCATGCCCAGTAGGGGCCAGTCAAAGTTCTGGAAACTTTGACGAAAGTGTTCTGTGATTGGGCTCCATCCTGATGTCACCCATATGTGAGGACTAACATCCTGCTGTCCTGTGAGAACACCTGTTACAGGTAAGCAACATTTGCTTTACCACCTTGGCATCCACTCCCAAGCTTCTCATTTTATTCACAAGCCTCCTATGTGGGACTGTATCAAGCTTTACTAAAATCCAAGTAAATCGCATCAAGCGCTCTTCCCTGACCCAATTCTCTAGTCACCCAATTAAAAAAATCTATCTGATTTGTCTAACAGGACCTTGCCCTGATAAATCCATGCTACCTCGGGTCCAGCAATCCTCTTGACTGTAGATAGTTCACTATCCTTTCCTTCAGCAGAGTCTCCATTAATTTTCCACCACCAATGTGAGGCTAACTGGCCTGTAGTTTCCAGCTTCCTCTCTGCTCCCACTCTTGTGAAGTGAGACGACCACTGCTCTTATAAGTGATTGAATTGCTTGTCTCAAACCACCTTTTTCTTAATAAAAAAAAAAAAAAAAAAAGTGCTTGCCAGATTAACTGAAAATTGAGTAAAAAGTCTTCCATATTGAATGCACTTGAGGGGTCATGGAAAGATCCTTATCGGTGATAATGCCTGAATCTCTGGCCTGACTGGAATGTTTATCTGGTCACAAATTGAAACCTTTTCCAATTTCTTTTCTTTGCCCACCTTACCAATTCATAAAGTTTTGGTTTTGCCCATGCTCTGTCTCTGGATATCCAGGCCCTCCTGGAGCTCATCCGTGTGCTTAGTGGGCTTTAAATCCTGATTGAAATGAATCCCACAGGTTCTCTTTACCTAATAGCTGGGCCACTACTAACTTCTCTATGGGTTGGTCTCTTAGGGGGCAATTTTCAAAACTGTGTGGGCACGTGAAGAGTCCATGGGTACATTTGTTTTTCCCTCCCTGTGGATTTTGCACCACTTCTGAAAGGAAGAGCACACACATACTTTCCCTTTCAAAACTGCCTGCGGAGAGAGGCACCTGCCTTTTTTTTTTTTTTTGCAGATACTTTTACTAAAAGAGTGCACCCAGTTTTGAAAATGCAAACCGAAGTGCATTGTTGCATTCCTTGCCCTCTAGGAAGGCCTTCGCGCAATGCAGGTGAAAGTACCATGCGTTATGGCATCACTAGTATTCCTTTACCCACCTACAGGATGGCTTTTGAAAATTACTCTCTTTAATCTCCCTCTGCTAGAAGCTCGGCTCTTCAGGGACTTGGGAACTCTGCAATGTACAGCGCTTTGTACACGGATGGCAAGATGTAGCTATGGCTTTTGTGAACATTTCCCCAAGCCGCTCTGTCCTGCTTCACTGGGGAAGGAATTGCTGCCAGAAGCACTTCTAAGAGTCCATGAACATTTTCTCCAGCAGAGACTGTGGGAGAAAATTTGCATCACTGGGTCGCCCTCCAAGTGGGAACTGTAGCTAACGGTGAATAAGTAACAGAGATGGGATTAAAATCTAGGACTTCTCACAGCTCCTGGTTTATAAGATGTCCAAGCACAGGAGGAGGAGGAGGTTAAGTAACTTGTGTTGCAGAATGCCTTGGCGACAGCAGTGGGAACCAGATTTGGACGTCAGTTTCACAGCTCCTGTCTTTTGAGCTGTCAGGCTCAGTCTGAGCAAGTTGTGGAAAATCACAGCCAGGGATCAGATTGGTGGCTGGAGTGGGATTAGTTCCCAGGTGAAATACAGGCTATAAAGCACTCTTGCCGCTCATGGGGCAGCTGCCCTTCTCCCACATTTCTTTTTTTTTTTTTTTTTTTTTTTAAGAGCGCTGCTAGTGCACAGTGACCTTCAGCAACAGTGTAAGGTATGATAGAGGTGCCCTCACAGCTAGATCCTTGCACACAATACACTACACTGTGAGGTCTGGGGGGGGGGGGCATGAATAGATCCTCTGAGTGTCAAGGTTGGGAGAAAGACTGAAGAGGCAAAATCCCCCTCCCCCTTTCAGCAGTATCCCCTCTGTCTCTTTTTTTCACTCCCTCTCTTCCCTCTTTAGCTGGTGCTTTTTTTTTTGCTCTGTTTGGTTTCCTCACACAATAACCTGTCATTAACACTCAATCTTACAAGCAGAAGGCAAGGAAAGTGATCCCTACCACTCTTGTCCCAGGGGTCCCCCTGCTTTCAAGACACTTTGCAGCCAGGATTGGGGGTGGGGGGAGAGGAGGATGTTACTGTCATGTATGGCACCCTGGGGTGAGGAAAATGAATTTCCCTTGGTTCCCATAAAAAAAAAAAGAAAAAAGCTACCTAGATTAATGAAGGTACAGCTACTGCCTTGCCATCTTCCTTCCATGAGTTCATCAGCTGTTCCCCTTTCTCTGTTTATTGCCCCTGCTTTGCCTCCCTCCTGCCCCTCTCTCCTCTGCAGTTCCTGTCTCTGTTTATTGCCCCTGCTGTTGGAGAGACAGTCTTTTCTCTCTAACATCAGAAGCTTGTGCTCCTTTCAGATCTATTCATAGCCTGACTGTCTGCCCCCTGCAGCTCGGGAAGACAGGTTGAGAATAAATGAGCGGCGGAGAACACCATGGGAAGTCATTAAAGCCAACCCCGTGCATGCTGAGGCCAGAAGCAGAGTGACTCCATCACCCCGGGAGTCTGGCAGTGTCCAGCCCGGGCAGAGCCCCCTGCCCTCTCTCACCAGTTTTCTGTTTCCAGGGTATTACGGTGCTGCCATTGACTCTGTGCGACCTCCCTTCTTTCTCTCTGCCCCCCCTTCTTCTTCATTTGTCTCTTCCTTCCCCCACTTCCATTCTTTGGCCTTTCTTTTTTTTTTCTTTCTCTCTTTTATTTATTTATATATATATATTTGCCTTTGTTCTGCCTCCCTCTCCTTTGTTCCCTCACTTTCCTTTCTGTTCCCTTTGTCTCTCAGATGCGCTTGCATCCACCTGAGTAGCATAATACTCCTCATATCTTTACATTCCTGCAGCTCTCTCCCTATTAAAGAAAATGTGCTAATTTTGAAAAGGAAGGGGCTGGAAAACCAGCCTCCTCTTGCATCCGCACTTGGCTTTTTGCCAGGCTTTGATTTCTAACTGAACCTTAGGACATGGCTCTCTTACCTGACACCCCCCCCCCAAACCTCTCTCCCACCACGCCCTGTTACTCTTATCTCTCAGGCCTGGCGCACGGGTTTACTTGTGGTTGGGGGCGTGTTCGTGTGCGCAATAATGGCGTCCGATGCAGCAAGGAAATTGGCGCGTCTGAAGCGCACACCCTAACGAACTCATACTGGGTAGCGCCCGTTGCATTTCAGTTCCATGTAAATGAACTCATTAGCTGTTACCAGCCGTTTCAGGAACGAACGTGCGCCCAAAGGCTTGGGGGCCCAAAGCATATTTATTTTACACCAGAAAATGAACGCCAGCTCTGGAGGTGGAGTACAGTTTATTCGCAGTCAACGGCTCATGAGAAACGCACAAAAAAACCCAAAAACAAATGCAGTCCTCTGTGTTGCAATAAATGTCCCTTGTAAGGTGTGGTTGTTTAGAGAGATTAGTATAAGATTTAGTTATTTGAGCTTAGAACAAAACATTTTAAAAAATGTATATAGGGATAGGGTTGGTGCTAGGTTTTTTTGCTGCCTTGTACAAACAACTACTGTGTTGTCCCCTCACCATGCCCCCGGTTCTGTTTTCCAGTGCTTAAAGATCCATACGTGAGCTGTTCCTGAGGGAATTTTGCACAAAAACCTAAAAAATGCAGACTATTTGTCAAAACACAGTACTTTACTTTTTTTTGTATTGCTTTGTAAATTATTACTCAAAGATGCAGAATTCCTGCAAGAGTACTATAATAGTCTGAGCCCCTCCCTCCAAGGCTTGAGATCCCCCACAGCTCTCCCTCTCTCCAGCGTTCCTCCTCCTCAGGCTTGACCCCCAGCTCACTTCCTTCCCACCTCAACTCCCGGCTTGTTCTTCCTCCCCACCCCTCCAGTGTGCTCTCTTTTCCCCTCTTCCCCCAGTTTTCTCTCCCTCCCTCCAAAAAAGTATCTTGTAAAACACATAATTGGACATCAGCCTTTTTAAAATATTAAATGATCTTTGTCCTAGGTTGCTATGAAGCTGTCAGCAGGGAGTCATCCTATACGACCTATGATAGGGAAACCACCCTGTTAGTTCAGTCCGAGCGGGGGGAGGGGGGGGTCCACACTCGCCTCTTACCAAACTTCGTCCGTACAGAGATTGAATACCAGTGCTCATAAAGCAGGAGGCAGTGCTACAAATGTTTTGTACCACTGTCGCAAAGTGCTGGGCATGCATGTCAGTGGCACCTCTAGACATGCAACAAATAAACCCTTACGCAGCCAGTAAAACCCTAGCCAGTTTAAACCAGGTAGTAAAACCATCACTAAAATGATTAGATAGAAGAATTTTATTAACTGATGCTATATGGGAGTGAAGTCTGGGGTCTATACGGGATAGGATAAAAATGACACGAGGTGAATGGCACCTTATAGACTAACCAATTTATTGAAGCATGAGCTTTCAAGAACAGAATCCATTTCATCCAATGCCCTCTGTCCTCGAAAGCTCATGCCTCAGTAAAGTGGTTAGTCTGTAAGGTACCACTCGCCTTTTGACATTTTTGCTGTACCGGACTAACATGGCTATCCCCTCTGAAGACTTTCACAGGATTGGACAGAATCCCAGTATAAACCATGCACCTGCATTCACGGAAACTCCCTCCAACAAAGGGAGTAGAGCAGAACCAGGAATTTTCCCATTAGCACACACCATATAAAAATAATATTCAAAATCCATCTCCTATTAGGAAAACAGAACAAATTAGGCCACAGTAGATCCCTACACAGAAAGTATACGCTAGCAGAACACCTCACCTCGGTCATAAATGAACAGCACAGAGACTCTCACCAAATACACAATAAACAGACCATAAAATATAAATAGAAACGTGCAGAAAAAAACTGAACTGGAAACTGCATCAGATTCTTATGCAGTGCAGCAATGGAAAAACAGAATAATCACTATAACTCATAAAACATCAAACACAAACAAGAAATATAAAATATCAGCCATACTAATAAAAAGAATAAATATTTCAAAATGGCTGATGAATAGAATAGCATCCAATAATTAATCTTGTTAAAATTAAAAAACAAATTACCAAACACCAATAAAAGATTTCAAAATAGAAGATCTCAAATAAAACGAAATAATTAAAACTAATAAGGGTAAAAAAAAAAAAGATTCTCTGCCCTTCGTACCTATGATCTTTTGATTTCCACTAATCCTAAAATTATTATGGATTAGTGAGGGAAGCAGAGGGTGCACACACTTTATTCTCTCTTTCTCTCCTACACATACACTGTAACACACACGTGGCTGCACTGGCTCTCTCCCTCACACACACACACAAAAGTATGCTCACACTCATTGGCTGTCTCTCTCTCTCACACCAGCACAGATGTTCTCACACTTACTGGTTCTCTCTCTCTCTCACATGCGCCCTCAAAGGCTTTCATACATATGCACAAGCGCTCTCACGCTCGCTGGCTTTCTCTCCTATAGACACAAGCTCAATGATAAGCTCGGTCTTACTCCAGGCCTCCTCTTCAGCAGCTGCTAGAGGAGGTGTACCGTGGCCTTGCTAGGTGGGAGAGGAGATGCTGGTGGAGCGCCTTTTTTGTGTCTCGTCGTTCAGCCACAGCAGGGAGGGTATGCGGGAGGAACAAGAGGTGCCGGGATCTCGCTGGGCTTCTTGCTGTTTACCACGAGTGGGAGAGGAGATGCTGGTGGGACCGCCTTTTGTGTCTCATCATTCAGCCACAGCAGTAGGGTATGCGGGAGGAACAAGAGGTGCCGGGATCTCGCTGGGCTTCTTGCTGTTTACCACGAGTGGGAGAAGAGAAGCAAGCTGGTGGGGAGGTGCCCGGCAGGGCCCTGCTGGGCCTCTTGTTGTTTGGCCGTGGCAGGAGGAGAAGTGCCAGAGCACCACTGGGCCTGTTGCTGTACACTGCAAGCATATGGGGAGATGAGTGGGGGGAGGTGCAGGGGCCTATTGGGCCTCTTTTTCGGCCACCAGTGGGAAGGGTTCCGTCGGTGGCCGTAAAAGCAGAGACGCTTGCGTTTTGGGGGCAGTGACACATCTCCTCCCAACACCACCGATGCTTCCGGATCCCTGATGTCTGTTCTGCTAGCCGTAGGCTGTGGCAATGTGAAACTAGGAACTTTAAAAATAAATAAATAAATAAAGTATATTGCTTGGAGGAATCGTAGCCACTCTGCTTAGTGGGAGTAACTTTCCTCTCCTTAGATGTTGCAGCGGCCCGGCCCAGCCCTTATCCCCTTACATTTCCACCGTTTGCAGGGCAGGCTGTAAACCAGCTGACCCTGATGTTTCCCCTGCCGCCACTGTCCTGGGTGTGTCGCCCTGTGCAATTGCACGGTATGCACACCCAGAAGAGGGAGTACTGGCGCAGAGCTTGATGATTAGCTAAAGGACACCTTAAAATATCCATGGGCGATTTCCTTTCTTTTTGGTAAAAAGGCGTTGCAGATTTCAGTAACTTCATGTAAGCGATGCACGTTTGTTAGGAACGCCCAATTTAGATATCCGTATACCCAATGCAATAAACTTTTGAGCGCCAGAAATGCACATTTCTCCCTAGCATGTCCTCTTTGTATGCTGCTTCAATTTCTTTCTCATTTGAATATTACATTGGATACACAGGCACCTATGAGCGCCTGTTTGCATCGGCCTGTCTGTTTATGCCCCATCCTTCTTCTGGGGAAGGGCAAGTCATCAGCTGTACCCTCACTATGGAAAGATGAGAGGGCAGCTGCTAGAGGACGGCCTTTCATGAGACGGCATGTAGAACATACTAGAAAATTACTTTATTTGCACTACAGGCGGTACAATTTTCTGTATTCAAGCATAGCTAAACTGCTTTCCACACAACTGGTTAGCAGGGAGCATTGAGGTTGGGCTGACACTGACATACACAGATACAACTACATTTATCCTCTCTCTACCCCCTCGTTCCAACACACACACTCTGTCTCTCTCCTCTCTGTCGCTCTCCTCTCTGTCTCTCTTTTTCTTTTCTCTCTCTCTTATTCGGAATAAGTTGTAGCGTAGATTTCACATAGCCATCTGTGAAGGAAGTGTACACCCCACAGACTGCATTCCCAACAAACTGGCTTCTGTGAGGGATACCATCCCACTAGTACTCCACAGGTCAATTTAACCTCTCCCAAACTCAAAACCTGCAGCCTGGAGGTCACCATTTTATAGCTCTGATAGCATACACAAAATTGATGTAGATAGATGGTTAGCACAGGTTTTACAGGAATTTTTATTACCAGAGTGAGACTGATACAGCCCAGAACACATTCTGAGCTTTCTCATCCATTGCCATTCTGCAGTAACTGAATGAGAAAATATGTAACCAGTAAACTGAGACAAATGTGGGCTGGGAGGCACAGATCAGAGACACATAGCACCCAAAGGGATCATTGGTACTCGGGAACTGTTAAAACGATTTCTCTGATAAAGATACAGAGAACAGCTGACATCAGAATCAATGATCATGTCTTTAATCTACACAGATCAGACTTGGCAAGTCCCTCCAGCCAGAACTAATTCTTTCGAAAATCAAGGTCATGACCTTCACTGACCAAAGAACTGGAAGCAAAAGTGTTTTTCCCCTGTAACTGGAAACAACAAATATCAATTCTGCTTAAAAGCCTGAAATTGTCTACCTCCCTCTGACAGTTGGCAAAAAAAAAATTATAATAAAAATCGAGGCATGCTTACTGCTGCTGTAATGTTCCTGCTGCTGTTGGATTTTTTTTTTTTTGATCACTTACTCATCTCTCAAAAGAGCAGCTTTGGGGCTGGGAGCGGGCAAATATATTGAGGCCATAACTCTCCTATCCTGACGCAAATGTCCCTTCACATTTTTTAATATGTGCCAGAGCACTTAATCCTCTCTCTCTGCCTCTCACTTTACTATTCTTTCTCCCCTTAGTCCCCCCCTCCCTTTCCACAATAATACATATTGCTCATTTACAGCATCACGGTCCCAAAATGATGGAGGGTGGGGTAAGAATTTACCCTTCACGAGGTTCAGCGGCCCTGGGGAGCTAGGGGATATGCTCACTCTCACCCCCCCCCCCCCCATTTTGTGAAGTTAGCGAGGTGCTATAGAGGTCTTTGTTTTCCCCTCTCTGCCTCCAAAAAGGTATTTCATGTTAGACAGGGAAGGCACATTACAATGTCAAAAGTCTTGACCGTAGGAAGGTATTTTTCACTACCTTGCTTCCGCAGAGGTCATAATTTATAGAGGGGCAGAGAGGAAAAGAGGTGAGAGAGGGGGGAGGGCAGGGGAAAGTATTGGCTGCAGCTCAGGCATAGACCCTGGTTTATTGTCATCGGAGCGACCCCCTGTGGGCAGTCTGCTCTCCTTTCCCTAGCATACTCTGAGATGTGATTATGAGGTGCTCGATCCAGTTACCTTCGTAGCTCCTTCCTTTTCAGCCCAGGAAACTAAATTAATCAAAAGAAAAAAAAAAAACCGACCCAAAAGATTTGTGCTTGTGAAGCAGCAGCTGGAGAGTGCCTGGGGTCACCCTGGCCTCTGACACCCCCTCTGTGTACTGAATTAGTACCTCTCATTGTACTGATGACAGAATTATCCAAGCCTGCTGCTCCACAGAAGCTTTCAAGACCATAATACTAGCTTCCTCTCTTCCTGTCTCTGTTCCACATTTTCTTCTTTCTCTCTCTCCTCTCTTCTTCCTTCCCTCATCCACTGGCTAGATGCAGTAGTAGAAATGGTATCAGCAGGAAAAAAAGAGGTATCTTGTCCTCGTATAGGTCACTAGTGAGATCCCATCTTGAGGACAGTGTGCTATTCTGGAGGCTGCACCCTTGTAATGAATCAGAGGAGGACTACCCAAATTATGCAAGGCCCACAACACAAATCCTACAGTGAAAGACTTGAGACACTCAAAAATGTACTTGGCTGGAAGAGAAAAAAAAATGAGTCTTGAAAGAAACATTCAAATATTTAGCAGGCTTCAGTAAAGTGAATGGAGGAACACACATAAGATTCAGTGATAAGGGATCATGATCTGAAGCTGCAGAGAGGAAGGTTCAGAGGAAGCATCAGAATGTCTTTACTGAGAAAATGATACATGTCTGGAATAACCTACCAGCAGAGATGGTGGAAACCAATACTGGACAGAATTTCAGCTTGGTAGGCACAAATATAGAAGACAGAAGAATGAATAAGGTTAAGAAGTTTTACTATTGGAAATAACTCGCCTTTCACTCTTGAGAGCAGAGTTAAGGGGAGAGGTGATTCAGAGAAGGAGGGACAGATGAAAGCTAGTGACACTGGAGGTCATGGAGTAGCTGGGTTCGGGTTAGTGGTGGCTGGGTACTGTCCAGCAAGATTACAAGGACCTAGGAAGCCCAGCGTTCTGGCAGCAGCCTCACTAGTTTTGGTAGCTATTCAGATTGGGACAAAGCTTGATGGTAAGACATGATGGAGGTGGGAATGTTGCGGAGGTGAACCCTTGGCTCGAGGTGGTGTTGGCGCCACCTCTGGGAGAAACCCTCACAGGTCCCCACCGTCGGGAGGCAAGGCCAGCCGGGGGAAGCGGAGGCCAGCTGGAGCTTCACTAACACCAGCCCTCATTCCCTGCAGGTTGAGCCCCTGGATGCTGGGGCCAGCTGGACTTAGGTGGGCCTCCGCATGGATGATCCCATAGGATAGGCCAGAGGATGATGCACCAGAGGGCAGTGGCTATCTGAGAGACCCAGCTGCAGAAGAAGCAGATGGTAAAGCTGGGAAGCAGGTCCAGGCAATGGTCAGAGGCAGGCGGTAAGGCTCGAAGACAGGTCCAGGTCAAAGCCAAGGAGATCAGTCCGAAGGAAGAGGAAGGCTGGAACAAGGAACAGGAACCGAAGCAGGACCAGGAACGCAGGCAACACAGAGCACAGCTAGACTGGGTGGAGACCTGTTGACAAGGCAAGCTCTAACTTCCAGAGTCTGCCTTATATAGTGAGGCTTGCAGACGTCGTCAGGCG
Organism: Rhinatrema bivittatum; assembly: GCF_901001135.1. Lineage (NCBI taxonomy): Eukaryota > Metazoa > Chordata > Amphibia > Gymnophiona > Rhinatrematidae > Rhinatrema > Rhinatrema bivittatum. The sequence continues at coordinate 508,263,256 of NC_042615.1, read as the reverse complement.
GGGCCGCGGATGGATCTCCCGACCGCGGCCTCTTTAAATACAGCTGAGGTGCGCGCGCCTAAGACCATTGGGCCAGAAGGGAGATGGTGGTGGCGTCTCGCAGCATGGCGGAAGGAGAGGCCTAGCCAGGCCGGAGGAACTCCCCGCCGTGTGGGGAGGCCCGGGAGGTGAGGGAGCAGGGCGAGCAAGGAGATGACTGTCCACCTGCCACTGCCAGATAGGACGGGCCCATGCCGGAGGGCAGGCGTTGGGGGTGAGTGAGCCCGGCCATGGGCCTGCGGCGGCCAGGGAGCACAACAGGGAAGGCCTGGGTGTAGGATCAAGTGTGGGATTTTGTATACACTTGTATCCAAGATTGTAGAGAGCGAAAGAGGAAGATGACAAAATTAAAAAAAAAAAAAAGGGAGAAATGCTGCTTGTTGGAGATTTTCATCTGCCAGGTGTGCAGTATCCCTTCTGCAGAATCTGCAAGAAGTAGAGAGATAATGGATTCCCTTCAAGGGCCTCTGTTCAAACAAATGGTAATGGAATCCACAAGGGGAGGGTGCAATACTCAACCTAGTGCCCACAAACAGGTTGATTCAGTACGGTGCACTCAGGCCGAGCATCCCGTTTGGATGCGTGTTTTCGACGTGCTATTATTACCCCTTATACAGTAAGGGGTAATAGCGCATTGAAAACGCGCGTCCAACCCCCCCGAAACTATTAGCGTGCTGAACATGCAAATGCATGTTGATGAGCCTATTAGTTAGTCCCGCTCAATACAGAAAGTAAAATGTGCAGCCAAGCCGCACATTTTACTCTCAGAAATTAACTCCTGCCCAAAGGCAAGAGTTAATTTCGGCCAGCACTAGGAAAGTGTACAGAAAAGCAGAAAAAACTGCTTTTCTTTACACCCTCCAACTTAATATCATAGTGATGTTAAGTCGGAGGCCCCAAAAATAGACAAAAATAAAAAATCTTAAAAAAAAAAAAAATCTGCCCGCAGGTTGGAAAACAGATGCTCAATTTTGCCGGAGTCCATTTTCTGAACCCTTGGCTGTCAGCAGGTTCAACAACAGACGCCGGTAAAATCAAGTGTCGACTGTCAAACCTGCTGACAGCCACCGCTTCTGCCAATAAGGAGGTTCTAGGGACATGCTAGTGTCCCCAGCGCCTCCTTATTACCGTGGGCCTTCATTTGCATACTGAATCGCGTGCCCAGGAGAGGGGTCTGGGCGGGCGCTCGCCTTGGCGCGCCGGCTCTCCCGCACAGTTTACTGGATCGGTCTGAATTGGAGATAATGTCTCTTTCTGGGTAAGTGCCCACTTGAGCACCAGTGATCATCAGACAGTATGGTTTGATATCACAAATAGGATAGAGAAGTCACACAAAGACCCAAAGTTTTGACTTTTAAAAATACAGGCTTTGTCAAAATGGGGATGTACCTTTGAAGAGCTAGAAGTCTGGGAGAAAATGGGTGAGGTGGAACAGTGGGCCAAAGTAACAAATGTATATGTTGGAAAAGTAACCAAAACTAAGAGGGAAAACAAACCGATCTGGTTCTCAAAGGAGGTGGCTGAAAAAATAAAGGCAAAAGAAGAGCATTCAAGAAATATAAAGGATCCCAAAAAGAGGAACACAGGGGAGATGAAGAAAGAAATCAGGAAAGCAAAAAGTCAAGTGGAAGAAAGGATCACCAAAGAGGTAAAACGAGATGACAAAATATGTTTCAGATATATCAGAGAAAGAAGGCCCAAAGTGGTATAGTGAAATTGAAAGGTGACAAGGAGCAACGTGTAGAGAGAGATGAAGAAATGGCAGAAATACTAAATATTTCAGTTCAGTGTTCACTAAAGATGACCCTTGAGACAGACTGTTGTTGGTTGACAAGATTATAGATAAG